>NC_134487.1:281487469-281754969 GCF_040206685.1 Ascaphus truei
AGACAGAAACACATAAAGACACAGCCCCTATCCAGCCAATGACACGCCCCCTCCTGTAATAGCCACGCCCCCCGTCCTGCTCTAAAAATGTTGCAGGACAGCCGATCACTCATGCTTGGAGATCTGGTGACGTCACCGCTCTCAAGCATGAGCGAGCTCAGCGGCAGCGGGGCCGCAGCCTAAGGCCACGTCCATAGAAGAACAAGCAGCCCCGGCATCCTCAATGAGGATGTCTTTAGAGGGGGCTCACGCGAGCGTCCGCAGGCGTTCTGACGAGTTGGATTTTTCAGCGCGCTTTCGGCTGAAAACATCCAATCAGCGTGAAGCAGCGTCAACGTCACAGCGCCGTGACGTTGGTGCGTCGCGGGCGATTGGCCCAACGATGTCACTGACCCGCCTCCTGATCGCGGACGCTGGCTCGCCTGCATGGACATGAAATCGCTCATGCTTGATCAGGTGAGCATCAGCGTCCACGCGGCTCAGCGCTGCTCAACGTTCTATGGATGCAGCCTTTAGGCTGAGTTTATAGTGGAGAGTGGCTGTGCTCTCCAGCGCTGATGCTCACCTCTCGCTTTACCAAGCGGCTGCTTTTCATGTTCTTGCCCATCAGACAGAGCGTGTGCTCTGGTAGGCGGGGCTTGTGGGGCGGGAGGCGGGACAGGGATCTGTGTGATGGATATGTATGTATGTGTATATATATGTACGATATATATAGGATATATATAGATAGATATATGTAGATATATCCAAAATATATATATCATATATATCTTATACTATATTAGTGAAAGCACTGTATATTTGCCTGCCTGGATGTCCGGTGTCCCTAGGGGAAATCTCATTGGTCCTTGGGTCGCCCGCCCCCCGCATACCTCTCATTGGCCTGAGGCGGAGTGACGGGCCACACACACACACACACACACACACACACACACACACACACACACACACACACACACACACACACACACACACACACACACACACACACACACACACACACACACACACACACACACACAGCAGCTCTATACACACACACACACACAACACAGCAGCTCTATACACACACACACACACACACACACACACACACAACACAGCAGCTCTATACACACACACACACACACACAACACAGCAGCTCTATACACACACACACACACACACACACACACAACACAGCAGCTCTATACACACACACACACACACACACACAACCCAGCAGCTCTATACACACACACACACAACACAGCAGCTCTATACACACACACACACACACACAACACAGCAGCTCTATACACACACACACACACACACACAACACAGCAGCTCTACACACACACACACACACACACACACACAACACAGCAGCTCTATACACACACACACACACACACAACACAGCAGCTCTATACACACACACACACACAACACAGCAGCTCTATACACACACACACACACACAACACAGCAGCTCTATACACACACACACACACACAACACAGCAGCTCTATAACACACACACACACAACACAGCAGCTCTATACACACACACACACACACAACACAGCAGCTCTATACACACACACACACACACACACAACACAGCAGCTCTATACACACACACACACACACACAACACAGCAGCTCTATACACACACACACACACACACACACACAACACAGCAGCTCTATACACACACACACACACACACAACACAGCAGCTCTATACACACACACACACACACACACAACACAGCAGCTCTATACACACACACACCCCCTCTGTCCGCCCCCCATCCCCCCTCCATCCCCCCCCCATCACGTGCGCCATCCTGCACTTGCTCCGGACGGGAAGCGCGGCCCTCCTACCCCAGCCGCTCCCTTACCTCCCCGGCGCTACCACCCGCTCAGGTAAGTCACTGTGCGTCCCGCCTCAGCCTCAGGCCCACTGCGCGTCCCGCCTCAGCCTCAGGCCCACTGCGCGTGCCGCCTCAGCCTCAGGCCCACTGCGCGTGCCGCCTCAGCCTCAGGCCCACTGCGCGTCCCCGCCTCAGCCTCAGGCCCACTGCGCATGCGCCTCAGCCTCAGGCCCACTGCGCGTGCCGCCTCAGCCTCAGGCCCACTGCGCGTCCCGCCTCAGCCTCAGGCCCACTGCGCGTCCCGCCTCAGCCTCAGGCCCACTGCGCGTGCCGCCTCAGCCTCAGGCCCACCGCCTCAGCCTCAGGCCCACTGCGCATGCCGCCTCAGCCTCAGGCCCACTGCGCGTGCCGCCTCAGCCTCAGGCCCACTGCGCGTCCCGCCTCAGCCTCAGGCCCACTGCGCGTCCCGCCTCAGCCTCAGGCCCACTGCGCGTGCCGCCTCAGCCTCAGGCCCACTGCGCGTCCCGCCTCAGCCTCAGGCCCACACAGGGCGCTTCCTACCGCCGCTCAGCCGGACGCCACATCGAGCGGGCGCCGGGGGGGGGGGAGGGGGGAGCGCGAGTCTCAGGCTCACACAGGGCGCTTCCTGCAGCCGCCTGCACGCCTCACTCAGCAGGACGGCACATCGAGGGACCAAGCGGGGGACCAAGCGGGCGCCGGGGGGGGGGGGGGGGAGCACGAGTCACAGGGAACGGGGGGGGAGTCACGGGGAACGGGGGGGGGCCACCAGCCGAACCAGCAGGGGGACGGACGCACGGAGGAGGGGGGGGGGGAAATGCCCATACATAAATTATGACAATACATATGCCCACTGCTCTCCACCCCCCCCCCACTCCCCTTTCCCCCCCCCCACTCCCCTTTCCCCCCCACTCCCCCCCCACTCCCCTTCCCCACTCCCCTTCCCCCCCTCCCCCCGCTCCCCTTCCCCCCCTCCCCCCGCTCCCCTTCCCCCCCTCCCCCCGCTCCCCTTCCCCCCCTCCCCCCGCTCCCCTTCCCCCCTCCCCCTGCTCCCCTTTCCCCCCCCCCGCTCCCCTTTCCCCCCCCCCCCGCTCCCCTTTCCCCCCCCGCTCCCCTTTCCCAGTCCCCCCGCTCCCCTTTCTCCCCCCGCTCCCCTTTCTCTCCCCCGCTCCCCTTTCTCCCCCCCGCTCCCCTTTCTCTCCCCCCGCTCCCCTTTCTCTCCCCCCCCACTCCCCTTTCTCCCCCCGCTCCCCTTTCTCCCCCCCCGCTCCCCTTTCTCCCCCCGCTCCCCTTTCTCCCCCCCCGCTCCCCTTTCTCCCCCCTCCGCTCCCCTTTCTCCCCCCCCCGCTCCCCTTTCTCCCCCCCCGCTCCCCTTTCTCCCCCCCCCCGCTCCCCTTTCTCCCCCCCCGCTCCCCTTTCTCCCCCCCCGCTCCCCTTTCTCCCCCCCTCCCGCTCCCCTTTCTCCCCCCCTCCCGCTCCCCTTTCTCCCCCCCTCGCTCCCCTTTCTCCCCCCCCCGCTCCCCTTTCTCCCCCCCCCCCGCTCCCCTTTCTCCTCCCCCGCTCCCCTTTCTCCCCCCCCCGCTCCCCTTTCTCCCCCCCGCTCCCCTTTCTCCCCCCCCCGCTCCCCTTTCTCCCCCCCGCTCCCCTTTCTCCCCCCCCCCGCTCCCTTTTCTCCCCCCCCCCGCTCCCCTTTCTCCCCCCCCTCCCCGCTCCCCTTTCTCCCCCCCCCCGCTCCCTTTCTCCCCCCGCTCCCCTTTCTCCCCCCCCGCTCCCCTTTCTCCCCCCCGCTCCCCTTTCTCTCCCCCCCCCCCCGCTCCCCTTTCTCCCCCCCCGCTCCCCTTTCTCCCCCCCCGCTCCCCTTTCTCCCCCCCCGCTCCCCTTTCTCCCCCCCCCGCTCCCCTTTCTCCCCCCCGCTCCCCTTTCTCCCCCCCGCTCCCCTTTCTCCCCCCCTTTCTCCCCCCCGCTCCCCTTTCTCCCCCCCGCTCCCCTTTCTCCCCCTCTTTCTTCCCCCCTTTCTCCCCCCCCGCTCCCCTTTCTCCCCCCCCCCGCTCCACTTTCTCCCCCCCCGCTCCCCTTTCTCCCCCCCCCGCTCCCCTTTCTCCCCCCCCGCTCCCCTTTCTCCCCCCCCGCTCCCCTTTCTCCCCCCCCTTTCCCTTTCCCCCCCCGCTCCCCTTTCTCCCCCCTCCTGCTCCCCTTTCTCCCCCCCCGCTCCCCTTTCTCCCCCCCCCGCTCCCCTTTCTCCCCCCCTCCTGCTCCCCTTTCTCCCCCCGCTCCCCTTTCTCCCCCCCCGCTCCCCTTTCTCCCCCCCCGCTCCCCTTTCTCCCCCCCCCGCTCCCCCTTTCTCCCCCCCGCTCCCCTTTCTCCCCCCCCCCCGCTCCCCTTTCTCCCCCCCCTCCCGCTCCCCTTTCTCCCCCCCGCTCCCCTTTCTCCCCCCCGCTCTCTTTCTCCCCCCCGCTCCCCTTTCTCCCTCCCGCTCCCCTTTCTCCCCCCCCTGCTCCCCTCTCCCCCCCACCCGCTCCCCTTTCTCCCCCCCCCGCTCCCCTTTCTCCCCCCCGCTCCCCTTTCCCCCCCCCCGCTCCCCTTTCTCCCCCCCGCTCCCCTTTCTCCCCCCCCGCTCCCCTTTCTCCCCCCCCGCTCCCCTTTCTCCCCCCCCCGCTCCCCTTTCTCCCCCCCCCGCTCCCCTTTCTCCCCCCCGCTCCCCTTTCTCCCCCCCGCTCCCCTTTCTCCCCCCCCCCCGCTCCCCTTTCTCCCCCCCGCTCCCCTTTCTCCCCCCCCGCTCCCCTTTCTCCCCCCCGCTCCCCTTTCTCCCCCCCTTTCTCCCCCCGCTCCCCTTTCTCCCCCCCGCTCCCCTTTCTCCCCCCTCTTTCTTCCCCCCCTTTCTCCCCCCCCGCTCCCCTTTCTCCCCCCCCCGCTCCACTTTCTCCCCCCCCGCTCCCCTTTCTCCCCCCCCGCTCCCCCTTTCTCCCCCCCGCTCCCCTTCTCCCCCCCCCGCTCCCCTTTCTCCCCCCCTTTCCCCTTTCCCCCCCCCGCTCCCCTTTCTCCCCCCCTCCTGCTCCCCTTTCTCCCCCCCCGCTCCCCTTTCTCCCCCCCCGCTCCCCTTTCTCCCCCCCTCCTGCTCCCTTTCTCCCCCCCGCTCCCCTTTCTCCCCCCCGCTCCCCTTTCTCCCCCCCCCGCTCCCCTTTCTCCCCCCCGCTCCCCTTTCTCCCCCCCCCTCCCGCTCCCCTTTCTCCCCCCCCGCTCCTCTTTCTCCCCCCCGCTCCCCTTTCTCCCCTCCCGCTCCCCTTTCTCCCCCCCCTGCTCCCCTCTCCCCC
This sequence comes from Ascaphus truei, assembly GCF_040206685.1. Taxonomy (NCBI): domain Eukaryota; kingdom Metazoa; phylum Chordata; class Amphibia; order Anura; family Ascaphidae; genus Ascaphus; species Ascaphus truei. The sequence goes on from NC_134487.1 coordinate 281,492,662, forward strand.
CACCCGCTCCCCTTTCTCCCCCCCCCGCTCCCCCTTTCTCCCCCCCCGCTCCCCTTTCCCCCCCCCCGCTCCCCTTTCTCCCCCCCCGCTCCCCTTTCTCCCCCCCCCGCTCCCCTTTCTCCCCCCCCCGCTCCCTTTCTCCCCTCCGCTCCCCTTTCTCCCCCCCGCTCCCCTTTCTCCCCCCCCGCTCCCCTTTCTCCCCCCCTTTCTCCCCCCCCCGCTCCCCTTTCTCCCCCCCCTGCTCCCCTCTCCCCCCACCGCTCCCCTTTCTCCCCCCCCGCTCCCCTTTCTTCCCCCCCCCGCTCCCCTTTCTCCCCCCCCGCTCCCCTTTCTCCCCCCCCGCTCCCCTTTCTCCCCCCCCCCGCTCCCCTTTCTCCCCCCCCGGCTCCCCTTTCTCCCCCCCCGCTCCCCTTCCCCCCCCGCTCCCCTTTCTCTCCCTCCCCCCCCCCCGCTCCCCTTTCTCCCCCCCCGCTCCCCTTTCTCCATCCCCCCGCTCCCCTTTCTCCATCCCCCCGCTCCCCTTTCTCCCCCCCCGCTCCCCTTTCTCCCCCCCGCTCCCCTTTCTCCCCCCCGCTCCCCTTTCTCCCCCCCCGCTCCCCTTTCTCCCCCCCCGCTCCCCTTTCTCCCCCACCCGCTCCCCTTTCTCCCCCCGGTCCCCTTTCTCCCCCCGAAACCTTTACAACAAATACTCACCTATTGTTCCACGGTTTATAAATAATACTACCTATTACGCATTTACATCCCGGGCAACGCCGGGTCTCTCAGCTGGTAAAATATATATATCTCATTTAATATATATCCCCTATATCCATGGATATAATGTATACTTGATATATCTTATTATATATAAGTGAAAGCACCGTATGCCTGTCTGCAGCTTCCTGTGTCCCTAGGAGAAATCTCATTGGTCCCTTGCCTGCCCGCCCCCGCACCTCTCATTGGCCTGAGGCGGAGTGACCACACACATACACACACACACACACACACACACACACCCTCACTCTCCCCCGTCAGTTGGACCGCAGCTCACCTTCCACACCCCCCCTCCTCTCCCGGTGCCCTTCACTCTCTCCCCCCTCCACACCTCACCCAAATCCCCACGCTCCGCAACATCCCCAGCCGCACCCTCACCGTGCGCCGCGGAGGAAGCGCGGCCCTCCTACTCAGCAGCAAACTCCAGGCTCCTCCCCCCTCGCGGCGCGGCCCGGGTCTCCTGCACTCCCCCTCACGTGCGCCGCTCCCGGAGAGGGGAAGCGCGGCCCGGCCTCTTGCTGTCCACCTCACGTGCGCCGCTACCGGAGAGGGGAAGCGCGGCCCTCCTGCTCAGCAGCAAACTCCAGGCTCCTCCCCCCTCACAGCACGGCCCGGGTCTCCTGCACTCCCCCCTCACGTGCGCCGGCTCCCAGACGGAGGGGAAGCGCGGCCGGGCCTCCCCCTCACGTGCGCCGGCTCCCAGACGGAGGGGAAGCGCGGCACGGCCTCCCCCTCACGTGCGCCGGCTCCCAGACGGAGGGGAAGCGCGGCACGGGACTCCTCCTCACGTGCACCGGCTCCCAGACGGAGGGGAAGCGCGGCGCGGGACTCCTCACGTGCACCGGCTCCCAGACGGAGGGTAAGCACGGTGCGGGTCTCCTGCCACTCTTGCGCCCCCCCCCCCCGCCAGCTTCCCGAACTCACCTCCTGCCCCAGCCAGATGCCACGGGGTCAAGGTAAGTCACCCACCGTCTCCCACCCACGCACTGTCACCCAGTCACCCACCCACACACTCACCCACACACCCACACACCCACCCAGTCACTCACACACCCACCCAGTCACTTTCACCCACTCACCCACCCACCCTGTCACCCACCCACTTACTCAGTCACCCACTCAGTCACCCACTCAGTCACCCACCCACTCACTTAGTCACCCACCCACATAAGTCACCCAGTCACCCACACACCCACCCAGTCACCCAGTCACCCACACACCCACCCACACACCCACCCAGTCACTTTCACCCAGTCACCCACCCACTCAGTCACCCACCCACTCAGTCACCCACCCACTCAGTCACCCACCCACTCAGTCACCCACCCACTCACCCACTCAGTCACCCACCCACTCACCCACTCAGTCACCCACCCACTCACCCACCCACTCAGTCACCCCACCCACTCAGTCACCCACCCACTCACTCAGTCACCCACCCAGTCACCCACACACCCACCCAGTCACCCAGTCACCCACACACCCACCCAGTCACCCAGTCACCCACACACCCACCCACACACCCACCCAGTCACTTTCACCCAGTCACCCACCCACTCAGTCACCCACCCACTCACTCAGTCACCCACCCACTCACTCACCCACTCACTCACCCACCCACTCACCCACCCACTCAGTCACCCACCCACTCAGTCACCCACCCACTCACTCAGTCACCCACCCAGTCACCCACACACCCACCCCAGTCACCCACACACCCACCCACACACCACCCAGTCACTTTCACCCAGTCATCCACCCACTCAGTCACCCACCCACTCACTCAGTCACCCACCCACTCACTCAGTCACCCACCCACTCACTCAGTCACCCACCCACTCAGTCACCCACTCACTCACCCACCACTCAGTCACCCACACACTCAGTCACCCACCCACTTACTTAGTCACCCACCCACTCACTCAGTCACCCACCCACTCACTCAGTCACCCACCCCACTCAGTCACCCACTCAGTCACCCACCCACTCACCCACCCACTCAGTCACCCACCCACTCAGTCACCCACCCACTCACTTAGTCACCCACCCACTCACTCAGTCACCCACCCACTCACTCAGTCACCCACCCACTCACTCAGTCACCCACCCACACAAAGTCACCCACCCACACACCCACCCACCCAGTCACCCAGTCACCCACACACCCACCCAGTCACCCAGTTACCCACCCACACACCCACTCACCCACTCACTCAGTCACCCACCCACTCAGTCACCCACCCACTCACTCAGTCACCCACTCAGTCACCCACCCACTCAGTCACCCACCCACCCACTCAGTCACCCACCCACTCACTCAGTCACCCACTCAGTCACCCCACCCACTCACTCAGTCATGCACTCAGTCACCCACCCACTCAGTCACCCACCCACTCAGTCACCACCCACTCAGTCACCCATTCAGTCAGTCACCCAGTCACCCACCCATTCAGTCACCCACCCATTCAGTCAGTCACCCAGTCACCCACCCATTCAGTCAGTAACCCAGTCACCCACCCATTGAGTCAGTCAGTCACCCACTCACCCACCCAGTCACCCACCCAGTCACGCACTCACCCACCCAGTCAGTCACTCACCCACCCAGTCACCACTCACCCACCCAGTCAGTCAGTCACCCACTCACCCACCCAGTCAGTCACCCACTCACCCACCCAGTCACCCACTCACCCACCCAGTCAGTCACCCACTCACCCACCCAGTCAGTCACCCACTCACCCACCCAGTCAGTCACCCACTCACCCACCCAGTCAGTCACCACTCACCCACCCAGTCAGTCACCCACTCACCCACCCAGTCAGTCACCCACTCACCCAGTCAGTCACCCACCCACCCAGTCAGTCACCCACCCACCCAGTCAGTCACCCACTCACCCACCCAGTCAGTCACCCACTAACCCACCCAGTCAGTCACCACTCACCCACCCAGTCAGTCACCCACCCAGTCAGTCACCCACTCACCCAGTCAGTCTCCACTCACCCACCCAGTCAGTCTCCCACTCACCCACCCAGGTCAGTCTCCACTCACCCACCCAGTCAGTCTCCCACTCATCCACCCAGTCAGTCTCCCACTCACCCACCCAGTCAGTCTCCCACTCACCCACCCAGTCAGTCTCCCACTCACCCACCCAGTCAGTTTCCCACTCACCCACCCAGTCAGTCTTCCACTCACCTACCCAGTCAGTCTCCCACTCACCCACCCAGTCACTTTCCCACTCACCCACCCAGTCAGTTTCCCACTCACCCACCCAGTCAGTCTCCCACTCACCCACCCAGTCAGTCTCCCACCCAGTCAGTCTCCCACCCAGTCAGTCTCCCACCCAGTCAGTCTCCCACCCAGTCAGTCTCCCACCCAGTCCAGTCTCCCACTCAGTCTCCCACTCAGTCTCCCACTCAGTCTCCCACTCACCCACCCAGTCAGTCTCCCACTCACCCACCCATTCAGTTTCCCACTCACCCACCCATTCAGTTTCCCACTCACTCACCCATTCAGTTTCCCACTCACCCACCCATTCAGTTTCCCACTCACCCACCCATTCAGTTTCCCACTCATCCACCCATTCAGTTTCCCACTCACCCACCCATTCAGTCTCCCACTCACCCACCCATTCAGTCTCCCTCTCACCCACCCATTCAGTCTCCCACTCAACCACCCATTCAGTCTCCACACTCACCCACCCAGTCTCACCCAAAACCACCCACCCAGTCACTGACCCCACCTACCCGCTCCCCTTTCTCCCCCCCCGCTCCCCTTTCTCCCCCCCCCCCCCCGCTCCCCTTTCTCCCCCCCCGCTCCCCTTTCTCCCCCCCCCGCTCCCCTTTCTCCCCCCCCGCTCCCCTTTCTCCCCCCCCGAAACCTTTACAACAAATACTCACCTATTGTTCCACGATTTATAAATAATACTACCTATTACGCATTTACATCCCGGGCAACGCCGGGTCTCTCAGCTAGTAAAATATATATATCCTCAATTTAATATATATCCCCTATATCCATGGATATAATGTATATTGATATATCTTATTATATATAAGTGAAAGCACCGTATGCCTGTCTGCAGCTTCTGTGTCCCTAGGGGAAATCTCATTGGTCCCTTGGCCTGCCCCGCCCCCGCACCTCTCATTGGCCTGAGGCGGAGTGACCACACACATACACACACACACACACACACACAAACACACACCCTCACTCTCCCCCGTCAGTTGGACCGCAGCTCACCTTCCACACCCCCCCCCTCCTCTCCCGGTGCCCCTCACTCTCTCCCCCCTCCCCACCTCACCCAAATCCCCACGCTCCCGCAACATCCCCAGCCGCACCCTCACCGTGCGCCGCGGAGGAAGCGCGGCCCTCCTACTCAGCAGCAAACTCCAGGCTCCTCCCCCCTCGCGGCGCGGCCCGGGTCTCCTGCACTCCCCCTCACGTGCGCCGCTCCCGGAGAGGGGAAGCGCGGCCCGGGCCTCCTGCTCTCCCCCTCACGTGCGCCGCTACCGGAAAGGGGAAGCGCGGCCCTCCTGCTCAGCAGCAAACTCCAGGCTCCTCCCCCCTCACGGCACGGCCCGGGGTCTCCTGCACTCCCCCCTCACGTGCGCCGGCTCCCAGACGGAGGGGAAGCGCGGCCCGGGCCTCCCCCTCACGTGCGCCGGCTCCCAGACGGAGGGGAAGCGCGGCACGGGCCTCCCCCTCACGTGCGCCGGCTCCCAGACGGAGGGGAAGCGCGGCACGGGACTCCTCACGTGCACCGGCTCCCAGACGGAGGGTAAGCACGGCGCGGGTCTCCTGCCACTCTTGCGCCCCCCCCCCCCCGCCAGCTTCCCGAACTCACCTCCTGCCCCAGCCAGATGCCACGGGGTCAAGGTAAGTCACCCACCGTCTCCCACCCACGCACTGTCACCCAGTCACCCACCCACACACTCACCCACACACCCACACACCCACCCAGTCACCCACACACCAGTCACTTTCACCCACCCACCCTGTCACCCACCCACTCAGTCACCCACTCAGTCACCCACCCACTCACCCACCCACTCAGTCACCCACCCACTCACTTAGTCACCCACACACCCACCCACCCACCCACCCAGTCACCCACACACCCACCCACACACCCACCCAGTCACTTTCACCAGTCACTCACCCACTCAGTCACCCACCCACTCACTCAGTCACCCACCCACTCACTCAGTCACCCACCCACTCACTCAGTCACCCACTCACTCAGTCACCCATCAGTCACCCACCCACTCACTCAGTCACCCACACACCCACCCAGTCACCCACCCACACAAGTCACCCACCACACACCCAGTCACCCAGTCACCCACACACCCACCCAGTCACCCACACACCCACCCACACCACCCACCCAGTCACTTTCACCCAGTCACCACACCACTCAGTCACCCACCCACTCACTCAGTCACCCACCCACTCACTCAGTCACCCACTCAGTCACCCACCCACTCAGTCACCACCCACTCACTCAGTCACCCATTCAGTCAGTCACCCAGTCACCCACCCATTCAGTCACCCACCCATTCAGTCAGTCACCCAGTCACCCACCCATTCAGTCAGTCACTCAGTCACCCACCCATTCAGTCAGTAACCAGTCACCCACCCATTGAGTCAGTCAGTCACCCACTCACCCACCCAGTCACCCACCCAGTCACCCACTCACCCACCCAGTCAGTCACTCACCCACCCAGCCACCAACTCACCCACCCAGTCAGTCAGTCACCCACTCACCCACCCACCAGTCAGTCACCACTCACCCACCCAGTCACCCTATCACCCACCCAGTCAGTCACCCACTCACCCACCCAGTCAGTCACCCACTCACCCACCCAGTCAGTCACCCACTCACCCACCCAGTCAGTCACCCACTCACCCACCCAGTCAGTCACCCACTCACCCACCCAGTCAGTCACCCACTGAAACCTTTTAAATTTAGATTTCATCATGAGCAACTAATATTCATATTTTTTGTACAGATGATAATCAGCATGACTTTCATACAAGAAATCATTCAGGAAAAAATTCATCAGGTTACAAACAAACTCTTTTACATAAGGTAGCGGTGTTTTTTTTTTTTTTACAGAGACTTTCACTCTGAGCCCCACGGGCAAAGCAGCACTTCCCTGCATCTGACTGATAGTGGCACACACTCTGCCAATGACCAAAACCACCACAATTAAAACAGACACCATTATTCTGAGCTATTATTCCTGATTGATTTCTGAGACCAGCATAAACCATTAGAGCTTATAGACAAACAGCTTAATTATGACAAATAATTGCAACATTTATACTTACACAATATCAATGGTCGTTCAGCTAGATCAGAGATAACAGTCCAGTCGTGCACAGAATTTACTGGACCTTACCAAAAATTCTGTTTAAAAGGGCCTATCCCAATTCTTCAGTCACAATTTAGGTCTATTAAATTCCCAGAGGGGGTGAAGCATCATATATAAAAATTTACATATATACGCACAACCTCTGTGAACTTCCCACTTCTAGACGCCAAACTGAAAGGAAAATCCGTAATTCTTCACCCACGCTCCAGAACCGAGAGGAACCTTTCCTCTGCCAGGTACACTGAAGCCTTGTGACTGGATACACTATCTGCACCTGTTTGCAGCAGACTTCCCAGGAAGCTTTCACGCCCTGCAACTGTTATCTTCGATCTTTGATGAACCTTATCAGGCCTGGGAGACGAACAAAATGAAACGTAACGCACGCCAGGTTTCAAATCCTTTGTCTCAATTTATTACTCATAGGGTAATGATTTTTATACAGAAAGAAAAAAGATATTAGTTAGAGGCGTAACATAGGCGTATCATAGGCGTGACATAGGCGTATACTAGGTGTGTCTTGGGCGTAGCATTAATTAGAGGCGTGATTTAGGGGCAGGACATATTAGTGGCGTGACTTTTGAGACGTGTCCCTTTTCATACAAGCAATGTTCTGAATACATAGCTTATTCATTGTCTGTTATCAAGAGACTTGAGTCTTAGCAACTTTATTTCACTACCTGCTTCTTGCAGAGAACCATTCTATTATATTCTACTAAAACACCAGGAAATTGACCTCACAAAAGTATCTAGTAATATCCTGCCAGGGAGAATGAAATGCAATTTAGCAGAGAACTGAGTGCATTTATGAATTATATTTCAGCAAAAGGCTGACTACAGAATCTTAACTAGTTATGACCATACAAAATGGAAGCTTAACATGAGTGCAGACTCTGGCCTGACATACTGGTCCTAACACCACTAACCCACCAGTCAGTCACCCCCACTCACCCACCCAGTCAGTCACCCACCCAGTCAGTCACCCACTCACCCACCCAGTCAGTCTCCCACTCACCCACCCAGTCAGTCTCCCACTCACCACCCAGTCAGTCTCCCACTCACCCACCCAGTCAGTCTCCCACTCATCCACCCAGTCAGTCTCCACTCACCCACCCAGTCAGTATCCCACTCACCCACCCCAGTCAGTCTCCCACTCACCCACCCAGTCAGTCTCCCACTCACCCACCCAGTCAGTCTCCACTCATCTACCCAGTCAGTCTCCCACTCACCCACCCAGTCAGTCTCCACTCACCCACCCAGTCAGTTTCCCACTCACCCACCCAGTCAGTCTCCCACTCACCCACCCAGTCAGTCTCCCACCCAGTCAGTCTCCCACCCAGTCAGTCTCCCACCCAGTCAGTCTCCCACCCAGTCAGTCTCCCACCCAGTCAGTCTCCCACCCAGTCAGTCTCCCACTCAGTCTCCCACTCAGTCTCCCACTCACCCACCCATTCAGTTTCCCACTCACCCACCCATTCAGTTTCCCACTCACCCACCCATTCAGTTTCCCACTCACCCACCCATTCAGTTTCCCACTCACTCACCCATTCAGTTTCCCACTCATCCACCCATTCAGTTTCCCACTCACCCACCCATTCAGTCTCCCACTCACCCACCCATTCAGTCTCCCACTCACCCACCCATTCAGTCTCCCACTCACCCACCCATTCAGTCTCCCACTCACCCACCCATTCAGTCTCCCACTCACCCACCCATTCAGTCTCCCACTCACCTACCCATTCAGTCTCCCACTCACCCACCTATTCAGTCTCCCACTCACCCACCCAGTCTCACCCAAAACCACCCACCCAGTCACTGACCCCACCTACCCACTCACTGACCCACCCAGTCACCGAACCCAGTCACTGACCCACCCAGTCACCGCCCCTGAAAAAGTCACCCAGTCACCGACCCACCCACCGACCCAAAGTCACCCACCCACCGACCCAAAGTCACCCACCCACCCACCAAACCAAAGTCACCCACCCACCCACCAACCCAAAGTCAACCGACCCAAAGTCACCCACCCACCGACCCAAAGTCACCCACCCACCGACCCAAAGTCATCCACCCACCGACCCAAGTCACCCACCCACCGACCCAAGTCACCCACCCAACCACCAACCCAAAGTCATCCACCGACCCAAAGTCACCCACCCACCGACCCAAAGTCAAACCGACCCAAAGTCACCCACCCACCGACCCAAAGTCAAACCGACCCAAAGTCACCCACCCACCGACCCAAAGTCAAACCGACCCAAAGTCACCCACCCACCGACCCAAAGTCACCCACCCACCGACCCAAAGTCAAACCGACCCAAAGTCACCCACCCAGTCACCGACCCAAAGTCACCCACCCACTCAGTCACCAACCGACCCACCCACTCAATCAAGTGTCACCCACCCACCCACACAGTCACCCACACACTCAGTCAACTCAGTCACCCACCTAGCTGTCAAGGGGGGGGGGAAGCCCAACCCTGTCGTCCGCCCCCCCAAAATTACATCCCGGGCAACGCCGGGTCTCTCAGCTAGTATATATATATATACAGTGCTTGACAAATCACCCAAAAATCTACTCGCCGAACCAAAAAATCTACTCGCCACCTAGCCCCGCCCCAACCCCGCCTCTAGTCCCGCCCCAACCCCACCCCTAATCCCGCCCCCAACCCCGCCCCTAATCCCGCCCCCAGCCCCGCATTTAAAAAACTATAAATTAAATAAATTGAATAAATTCCTAGTAAGAACATTCGTTTTTGACATAAGTTTATTTATTGTATTACATTATACTACAATTAGTCCTTGTGTGTGTGTGTATAAATGTGGAATCTAGAAAAAAAAGCCAGATGTGAATGACTAGTTTCCTGCACCCCTTAACTAGTGCCTGGATGCCCCGCTACACAATATTTAAAGCAGCAATCCCGCCTGGGATCTTACCTTAGCATGTGGTGTGGTGGGTGTGTGAGCTTATCCCCAGTGTTTGCGAATACTGTAGTATAAGTGATTAACAATCCCAAGAGAAGATTCAAGCATTACTGTCAGCAAATACACACAAGTGCAGGCGTTCCCTACCTGACTGAGTTAGGGGGGGATTCTGAGGTCTCCTGTGTGAAGCTTTCTAGTCAGATCTGGAACAAAGCAGGTTAGACATGGTTTTAAAGCCTCATTACATTATTATGTGTAGACCACACAGCTGACTACTTGTTTGAATTTATAGTAGCCTATGATGGGTTTTCAAAAGGAGTTAGGTAAAGTACATGCGAAGTCTGTGTGAGCTCAGAACAGAAATCATAGCAGCGGTGCGCAAAGTGGGGTGCGCTGGATTGTTTTGGGCTGGGGGCGGGCGGTTGCAGAGGCCCCGCGCTCTTCCCCGAGGCATTTAAATTAAATGTCTGATGATGGCGTGAGGCCTGTGCAACTCACCAGGATTCAGAACAGTTGCTGCGACGTATCTCCATGGCAACACTGCGTCAAATGCAGTGTGACGTCACACGTCATTCTCCATGTCAACGGGGGCATGTTAAGAGAGGTACGAGAGGGAGTGGGAGCAGCTCCAAATGTTTGCGCTCCGTTACAGCAGTGTTTTAACTTTTTTTTGCTTAGGTAACAATTATATTTTGCTGTTCTGGTGAACCCCAACCATCGGCCATCTCGCCCCTACCCCCACCCCCCATCACACTCACGCACACACACACACTATGTATGGTAAGTAAGCGAAGCATTCCTAAACATTTAAGGCTCTGTTTAATGAGGAGGAACTATTTACATAGGACGTAATTATCAAAGAGAGCAGTCTAATTCCTCTATTTTATGAGAAGGAAACTACATTTAATTAGTGGGTTGAAGCAACTAAAACACTATTTTTATTGTTGCTCCCCTTAATAATTTGTGGACTGTAGATTTGCTACGTCAGAGTAAATGAGCCTATCAAGCCCAACATCATTGTACTAATAGTGGTCAACACTGGAATAGTATAAGGAGAACACAGAACAGGGCATCTATGGGGCAGGATATCCCACCATCTACTCTTCATACCACACTGGGCTTTGTGTTTAGGAAGTACTGTATTTGTTTGTAACACTTTAACAGATTTTAAAGGGATAGAAAAGAGAAAATGTGGAAGATCATACTGTACATGATCTTTTTAAAAGTACATTTAATGTTGGACGCAAGGCGGGCCAGGGGGGGCCGCATGTGGGCACAAGACAGGGGGGGCATATGGAGGCACACGACAGGGGGGACAGTATGGAGGCACAAGCTAGTGGGGCTCCGTATGGGAGGCCGCGGGATGCAATTAACCCTTTGCCGTCTAATTTAATTTTCGGGAGGAAAAAAACACCGCTTTTATTTTGCACACCCTCGGCACACTGCACACCACACCCTCACTGCACACAGCACACTGCACTCACAGCACACCCTCACAGCACACCACGCACTCACAGCACACTGCACACTGCACTCTCACAGCACACTCTCACAGCACACTCTCACAGCACACTGCACGCACGGCACACTGCACGCACTCACGGCACACTGCACTCACTGCACACCCTCACAGCACACTGCACGCACTCACAGCACACTGCACGCACTCACAGCACACTGCACGCACTCACAGCACACTGCACTCTCACAGCACACTGCACGCACTCACAGCACACTGCACGCACTCACAGCACACTGCACGCACTCACAGCACACTGCACGCACTCACAGCACACTGCACAGCACACTGCACTCTCACAGCACACTGCACTCTCACAGCACACTGCACTCTCACAGCACACTGCACTCTCACAGCACACTGCACTCTCACAGCACACTGCACTCTCACAGCACACAGCCCCCCCCCCTACCCCCCACAGCAGCAGGTGTCAGCAGCTGTGACATCATGGGGCTGCTGGGGAAATCGGTGCAGGGCTGGGGGAGGGTCAGTGATGCTGCTTCGGTGCGTGGGCTCCTGCTTGTGATCAATGCCGGGCTGGGGAGGAGGGGGGGGGGGGGGGGGGTCAGTGATGGTGCGTGGGCTCCTGCTTGTGATCGATGCCGGGCTGGGGAGGAGGGAGGGGGGGGGTCAGTGATGGTGCGTGGGCTCCTGCTTGTGATCGATGCCGGGCTGGGGAGGAGGGAGGTCAGTGATGCTGCTTGGGTGCGTGGGCTCCTGCTTGTGATCGATGCCGGGCTGGGGAGGAGGGAGGGGGGGGTCAGTGATGCTGCTTGGGTGCGTGGGCTCCTGATTGGGATCGATGCCGGGGGGGGGGGGGGAGGGGGGTCGGGGGAGGTGTCAGTGAGGCAATGGTGTACTAACCTTCAAGCAGAATACAAAAGGATGATTCGTGTGCGTAGTCTTATATAGAGCCTGGAGCAGGCAAAAAAAAAAAAAACTTGCATCGCGCCCAAGTCCCGTCAAACCAATCAGAAAGAAGGATTTTAAAAATATTTTTTTTTATACAAGCATAGAATCGCGTGCGCTTGGGGGGGGGTCAGTGATGCTGCTTGGGCTCCTGATTGTGATCGATGGGGGTGGGGGGTGGGATCAGTGATGCTGCTTGGGCTCCTGATTGTGATCGATGGGGGGGGGGGGTGGGATCAGTGATGCTGCTTGGGCTCCTGATTGTGATCGATGCCGGGTGGGGGGGGGGGTCAGTGATGCTGCTTGGGTGCGTGGGCTCCTGCTTGTGATCGATGCCGGGCTGGGGAGGAGGGAGGGGGGGGGGTCAGTGATGCTGCTTGGGTGCGTGGGCTCCTGCTTGTGATCGATGCCGGGCTGGGAAGGAGGGAGGGAAGGGGGGAGGGAAGGGGGGAGGTGTCAGTGAGGCAATGGTGTACTAACCTTCAAGCAGAATACAAAAGGAAGGATGATTCGTGTGCGTAGTCTTATATAGAGCCTGGAGCAGGCAAAAAAAAAAAAACCTTGCATCGCGCCAAGTCCCGTCAAACCAATCAGAAAGAAGGATTTTGAAAAAAATTTTTTTTTTTTTTTTTTTTTTTACACAAGCATAGAACCGCGTGCGCGGCCATGAGGCTGAGTCGCCAGGAGACCAAATCTTGTCGCCCCTGGCGACCTGGCGACCGTATTTGTCGAGCACTGTATATATATATATATATATATATATATATATATATATGTAAGGATGTGTTAGCACGACGTCTATAAGTACATTGTATGTCGGGTTCCGCGCCGGCTAGTTGGTGCAGGGCGCCGCCATATTGTTGTGCAAGGTTGAGAGGTCACTGTGTCAAGGCAAGGTTGCGCATGCGCCATAGAAGCGCGCGAATAGCGAACCAATAAGGAGGGACTATGTGCTGAACTTTAACATCGCGAACCTTGGAGGAGTCGGCTGCGGCTGGGAGCCAATGGACAGGCTGGATTGTGAGGGGAGGAGGACAGGAAGCGTGGGAGAGGAGACCACGCTAGGAGAAGCAAGGAGGGGATTGCCGGAATAGGGAGTGTGAGAGCAAGGGGTCCGTGACCCGCCTGCTTAGGCTAGAGACTATTCCCAGGTCCCGAGGAGTGTTCCCCATGTCACTGTAGGGCGCAGCATTTGTAGGGACGGCCGTAGTGGATAGGGAGTGTCCCGTTAGACATTTTCCAGCGCACGGAGTTGTGGACCGCCATCTTGGTCTGGGAGCAGACGGCTGAGCGGAGCAACAGCGAAAGGTCTGGAACAGATACGACGGACCCTTTGAGAAGAGGTGTGGTCACCGCCGTGACCGGGAGGTATTTGGTATACATCAAGTGCACCGACACCGGTCATCAGGCGCTGATCCCGCCTTAACACTAACTTAAGTAGACACTAGCGGTGGCTAGCGGATTGATAACATTCTTTCCCTGGTCATAAGGACATACTCTATGAGAGCGTGGCAGAGCCACCAATGTACAGGACAATATCCCTTTTGAGGTGTGGCCGAGCCACTTTATTATAGGAATGGTTATAGAGTAACAGAAGTTATATCAATGCTAAGAGTTAAGTGTATGTTGTACTATGTTATGTTGCCTCTGAGTTGTCACAGATAAGAAATAGTAAAAGGTTGCTTGTTCCACAATGTATGGTATGGTATGGTTCTTGCTCAGGGCAGATCTTCTATAATGGGGATCCTGGGTGAGTGGAGGCGCTGCACTATGTTATGAGTGTGTTGTACCCCAGGCTCCCAGTCAGCGGAGGCTCGGATCTCCTGGAGCCACAGGTGCTAGTCAGCGGTTAGTAGCCCTTAGGTAGACGTTCAGAAAGAGGGCTACATATATATAGACCCTATTAGGACCAGTAGGTCAGGCCAGAATCTACACTTGTGTTAAGCTTCCATTTTGTCTGATCATAACTAGTTAAGATTCTGTAGTCAGCCTTTTGCTGAAATATAATTCCTAAATGCACTCAGTTTCTGCCAAATTACATTTCCTTTCTTCCTGCTCAGGATATTGCTAAGATACTTTTTGTATTGTTAGTCTCCTGCCTTTTTAGTTAGAATATAATAGACTGATTCTATGAAAGAGGGAAAATAGTAAAACTTAGTTGCTAAAGATTCAAGGTCTCTTTTGATAACAGACAATGAATAAGCTATGTATTCAGACATTGCTTGCATTGGGGAAACACATCCCAAAATCATGCCACTAATATGTCCTGCCCCTAAATCACGCCTCTAATCAAAGCTACGCCCAAGACACCCAGGATACGCCTATGTTACGCCTCTAACCAATATCTTATTTTTCCTGTATAAAAGTCATTACCCTATGAGTAATAAATTGAGACAAAGGATTTGAAACCTGGCTTGCGTTACGTTTCATTTCTTTCGTATTCCCGGGCCTGTAAGTTCTAACAAAGATCAAAGATAACAGTGGCAGGGCGTGAAAGCTTCTCCGGGGAAGTCTGCTGTAAACGGTGCAGATTGTGTATCCAGTCCCAGGGCCTTCAGCTTTCTTGGCAGAGGAAAGGTTCCTCTCAGTTCTGAAGCCTAGGCGAGGAATAACGGTTTTTCTTCAGTTTTGGTGTCAGAGTTGGGGATTCACAGAGGCGGCAAGTGAGTATATGTGATTTTTACATTGTCTCACCCCCCCTCTGGGAATTTAAAAGACCTAAATTGTGACTGTGGATTGACAAAATTTTTGGTTAAGTCCAGTAAATTTTGTGCATGACTGAACTGTTATCTCTGATCTAGTTGAACGACCATTGTATATTGTGTAAGTCTAAGATTAATTTTCTGCAATTATTTGTCATAATTTAGCTGTTTTTCTTTAAGCTACTAATGGTTTATGCTGGTCTCAGAAATCAATCAGGAAGAATAGCTCAGAATAATGGTGTCTGTTTTAATTGTGGTGGTTTTGGTCATTGGCAGAGAGTGTGCCACTATCAGTCAGAAGCAGGGAAGTGCTGCTTTGCCCGTGGGGGCTCAGAGTGCAAGTCTCTGTAAAAAAAAAAAAAAAACACGCTACCTTATGTAAGAGAGTTTGTAAACCTGATGAATTTTTTCCTGAATGATTTCTTGTGTGAAAGATACTGTGGGTCATGCTGATTATCATATGTGTATAGGTCGCCATCCATGCATTTGCAGATAATTACAAAAATATGAATATTAGTTGCTCATGATGAAATCTAAATTTTAAAAGGTTTTTAAAAGGTGTACACCGAATATAGAAAAGGGAGTATATTCAGCTCTGTCCCTGGTTATAGTTTGAAAGGTTTATTCGTCCTGGCCAGGTGAAGACTTTTTAAACTGGAGACATTTTATTTTCGTTTGCGGTATTTCTATCTTAATGAAAGGAGGGGCACAGCCTCTCCCTTACAGTTTAAAGAATGCGAAGCATTCACATTAAAATTAACTAACTCTGTGCTTAAGCAGTTTATTTGTGAGAACAAGGTAATGTAGAACTGTTTTGTTATCTGTGTTATTTCTGTGAAGCTGGCTGTGTATGAGAGACGTTTTTGTGGTGTGTGTCCTGTATTGTGTGTAACCAGTAAGATAAGAATCCAGGACAGGAAGGGAGCAGGATCATCAGGAACACCCAGAAAAAAACATACAATAACAAATCATAGTGTAGTACTTATGGACAATTATGGGTCAGAATTCAAGAAGAAACTTGGCTCTTACGGATCGCCTACTTACAAGAAGCAGGATAAAAAACAGCGTTTTTGTATGTAAAGTTGAATAATATATTCCTCCGCCTAAGATAGCAGCATACAGCAGTCACTGATGATTGTAAGCTGGATAGTGTGATCGCCGGGGCTTTCGCTCTCACAAACCAGCAACCGCATTCATACAGAGAGAAGAGGGAAACATAGTGTGTACCAGGTAACACTAAAAATTTATAGAAGAAGCATAGAAATGTGTACTCACAATGCAACGTGTGAGCACATTCACATAAAGGTTTCTTGGATATCAGGCAGCTACATACACGGCTTGGCAGTTGGAAATGTCCTCCGCTCCACTCAGAAATCCCCTCCTCGAGGGTGCCCCCTCGTCCGGATAGATGGCGTCTGACGTCACTTCCTGGCCTTGGAGTGACGCCTTTTCCGGTAAGGACGGGAAGATCAGGGGGTATGGAAGACTCGCCGAGCCGCAGCAGCAGTGCCTCTGGGGTTGGAGCAGGCTATCAGACCGTCAGTGTATGATGCAGCTGTACTCTGTCTCCTTCCTTAGCTTGGCTCAACGCGTTTCACTGCATCCGCAGCTTCCTCAGGAGCAATAATCCTCCTGATCTTCCCGTCCTTACCGGAAAAGGCGTCACTCCAAGGCCAGGAAGTGACGTCAGACGCCATCTATCCGGACGAGGGGGCACCCTCGAGGAGGGGATTTCTGAGTGGAGCGGAGGACATTTCCAACTGCCAAGCCGTGTATGTAGCTGCCTGATATCCAAGAAACCTTTATGTGAATGTGCTCACACGTTGCATTGTGAGTACACATTTCTATGCTTCTTTTATAAATTTTTAGTGTTACCTGGTACACACTATGTTTCCCTCTTCTCTCTGTATGAATGCGGTTGCTGGTTTGTGAGAGCGAAAGCCCCGGCGATCACACTATCCAGCTTACAATCATCAGTGACTGCTGTATGCTGCTATCTTAGGCGGAGGAATATATTATTCAACTTTACATACAAAAACGCTGTTTTTTATCCTGCTTCTTGTAAGTAGGCGATCCGTAAGAGCCAAGTTTCTTCTTGAATTCTGACCCATAATTGTCCATAAGTACTACACTATGATTTGTTATTGTATGTTTTTTTCTGGGTGTTCCTGATGATCCTGCTCCCTTCCTGTCCTGGATTCATACGTTTTGTGAGGGAATCAGTGTATATTCCCTGGAAGGTTGAGAGTTTCTTTCAGTTACACAATATATCATTTAATATTATTTAAATATCACTATCACTGTGTTTTAGCGCCACACTGAATCACTGGGTTTCACACTGTTAACCAGTAAGATAACACATTTCAATTTTATTTCTACAGGATTAAGATATGTTTGGGAATGTTTTTGTTTAAAAATGCTGGTAAAAGCTCCCAAACACTGTTTGAATTAATATATTGTATTATATATGTATATAACGCCATTAATGTGCTTACCGCTTCAAAAGGAGGGTGTCCGTGGTGGCAAATGCTGCAGAGAGGTTGAGTAATATGAGCAGAGTGTAATGATATCTGTCGTTAGCAGCATGGAGGTCATCAGTTATTTTAGTGAGAATTGTCTCCGTTAAATAAGCAGTGTAGAAGCCATATAAGACAGGTAGGGTCAAGATTGCTGTTTTTTTTAGTCATGGTATAACTGTTGCATGTTTGAAGATATTTTGTTTAGTTTAAGAGAGGGCAGAGTTGAAACGGGATAGCATAAATTGTATTGATGGAAGTTTGCAGGAATATGAGATTTCTTTCAGAAAGCATTCAGGGGAATGAGTGGAAGAAGATTTGGTGTTTATAAGCAGTGGTCGACAAATCACCAAAAAATCTACTCGCCAAACAAAAAAATCTACTCGCCACCTAGTACCAAACGTGTGCTGCTTGGGCCAATAGGAGCTCGCCACGATGTTAAATCCACTCGCCCGGGGCAAGCAAATGTATAGGTTTGTCGAACACTGTTTATAAGTAATTTGAAATATTCCCGTTATTTAATTTTTGAAGGGCCATACAAACTGCAGTTTTAAGACAGCGAAACCAGTTATCTGCTATCCGTACTTTGAGGTTTCTGGCGAAAAGCCTGGAACAACTGGCTGTTTGCCCAGAAAGAAAAAAAAAGCGCTTTGAAAATTATTATAATTTTTTTTTATTCAGAGTGTCTTTAAAAGTTAATGCTGGCCGTGTGCTCAGCACTTTGCAAAGAGTTCAAAATTATTTGTCTATTTTAAAAGGAAATCTCTTGTTCAGGATTTTTATTATATTTACAGGTTCCCTATTGTTAATGCCACAGTTGTTAAAAGACCTACTGCAGGCTCTTTTTCTTTTAACACAAGCAGTAAATATTTTTATAGTTGCTACACATACAAATCTATTTACCAGTTTAATTTTGCTATATATCAAGCCACCTGTTTTCACAACTTTTTGTATTTTTGTTCACATAATTATATAAGATAATATATGAACAAAAGAGGGGAGATACATAGGTTATTGAAGGACTCTCTGAGATCCCTATAGAGGATCCAGAACTTGATATGTTGTAAATAATACACAATGCACAGCAGGTTCAGAATTTATTTGAAGCAATGTTAACTCCAAGGGCTTTTGCAGTAATAAAGGTTGCTGCCATACTAAAAAAGCTGACAGGCCCCTGGTAAAAAAAAAAAAAAAGCTGTGTGTGCTGTGCACGCGCATAGTAAGTGAAACTTCTTTGTGTGTTGTCAGCAACATATAAAGTAACAATAATATTATTACTGCTTAGAGCATGAGTACATTTGATTGGCGGGGACGTGTTTATTGGCAGCAGTACCAGCATCATGGATGTTGAGCGGGTGGTGGAGCTCACAAGGGGGGGGGGGAGGAATAGGCACATCATTCAGGGGCGCGTGCGTCAGAGTGTGCGTGCGTGTGCGTCAGTGTGTGTGTGTGTGTGTATGTGTTTATTGGCAGCAGTACCAGCATCATGGATGTTGAGCGGGTGAGGGAGCTCACGGGGGGGGGGGGAGCTCACGGGGTAGGGGGGGGGGCTCACAGGGTAGAGGGGGAAGCTCACGGGGGGGGGGTTGAGCTCACGGGGGAGTTCGGGAGAATTGGCACGTTCAGCGCATCACTGGGGTGTGTGTGTGTCAGTCAGTGTGTGTGTGTGTGTCAGAGTGTGGGTGCGTGTGTCAGAGTGTGCGTGCATGTGTATGTGTGTCAGTGTCTCAGTGTGTGTGTGTGTGTGTGTGTGTGTGTCAGTCAGTGTGTGTGTGTATATGTGTCAGTCAGTGTGTGTGTGTGTGTGTGTGTGTGTGTGTGTGTGTGTGTGTGTCAGTCAGTGTGTGTGTGTATGTGTGTCAGTCAGTTTGTGTGTGTGTGTGTGTGTGTGTGTGTCAGTCTGTGTGTGTGTGTGTGTGTGTGTCAGTCAGTGTGTGTGTGTGTGTGTGTGTGTGTGTGTCAGTCAGTGTGTGTGTGTGTGTGTGTGTGTGTATGTGTGTCAGTCAGTGTGGGTGTGTGTGGGTGTGTGTCAGTCAGTGTGTGTGTGTATGTGTGTCAGTCAGTGTGTGTGTGTATGTGTGTCAGTCAGTGTGTGTGTGTGTGTGTGTGTGTGTGTGTGTCAGTCAGTGTGTGTGTGTGTGTGTGTGTGTGTGTGTGTGTGTGTGTGTGTGTGTGTGTGTGTGTGTGTGTGTGTCAGTCAGTGTGTGTGTCTGTGTGTCTGTGTGTCTGTGTGTGTCTGTGTCCTGCCCCCCCTCCTGACTCCCCCCTCTCCTGACTCCTCCCTCTCCTGACTCCCCCCAGCACACTTGTCCTCCCCCCAGCACCCTTAACCTTTCCCTGTCCCCCTCTCCTGACTCCCCCCAGCACACTTGTCCTCCCCCCAGCACCCCTCTCTCCTGACTCCCCCCAGCACACTTGTCCTCCCCCCAGCCCCTTTCAGCCTGCCAGATCGCGGCACAGAGGCGATGGAGGCAGTGTTGGCTGGGGGAGGGGGGCAGCGCGTCATCGTCAGCTGAAGCCGGCTGATGGTGCTGTGGGGAACGCAGCGCACTCAACCCTCCTCCCCCCCCCCGTTATGGGAGCAGGAGCCGTTCCATGCCTCGGCCGGGGGAGGTCAGCAGGGACACAGGCATGCACCGGGAGGAGAGGCCGCAGGAGATCATGGCCTGCATAGGGCCCGGGGAGCAGTGTGGGCTGCAGTGTCCCTGTGAGGAGAGCCATGGTGTCTTGAGCATCGCCATGACTACCGTGTATGCGCGGCATATCAATGGGCGGGGAACGGCGGCAGTTAGGATTGGCTGTATCTTCTCGGGCTGCGGTCCGGCACCAGGTCTCCGAGCCGTGGCGTCCGGTGTGGGGGAGCGTTAGGAGTGGCGGCGATTACATTTTGAGGGGGAGCGGCGCCGGCGTCAGCGGGTGGGGGAAGCAGTGCTCGTTAGGAGCTGCGGCGGCGAGTAAATGTTGAGCCGCGGCATGTGATTTGCCAGAACACAGCCTGGCCTCAACTGCCAGCACTGTGACGTCAGCACTTTGACGTCACATCCGTTTCATTTCTGTCTCCACAATCCATTTTTGTCCCATTAGGAATGAGGTGCCACTAAAGAAGTTTCACTTCAAAAAAATAAAATAATAATAATACCTTTGCAGATGTCACAGCAAAGCAGGTAGCAAGCCGTCCCTATGTTGAGGGATATATCATATCTGCTAAATTTATAATTTTGTAACCAGTTATTCATTTTTGGGTATGTCCTGGACATAGAGTTAAAGGACAGGGGATATATCATTGCAAGTGCAGTTGCATAAGTGAGCAGGTTATACATTATATACAAGGAATTTCACATTTTTAGCAGAATAGTTACAGTGGAGTGTTTGAGGTGAAAGCCAGGAGTGACTGTGGGTGTGGGACAATAGCCATGAGTGCAGGCTGTTGGGATGCTTGATTTGTGGGGCGAGTTTTAAGGTTATTTAGTATTAAATGACTAAAAGGTTGACACCATTTGCATCAGAGAAAATGGCAGATGGCAGTTAGGTATGAATGAGAGTAAGTGTGTATTGGGAGAAGAGAGATTGATTTGTAGTTTGAGACAGTGTTTTTGTCCCCATTTTTGAAGATGGGAAACAACTCTGGTAGTTTTTCAGGTCTTAGGGATTTGGCCTGCATACAGGATAGAATTGATTATGGAAGCAATTGGTTTGGCACAGGCTGAGGTACCAGGTTTTAGGAACTTGGATTGTAGCAAAGTCAAGTCCACATTAGTTACTTAGTTTAAAATTTGAGGAGCGTTAATAGGGGATATCTCTGTTTATATGCGGATGCTAATAATAGTAGTAACCATATTAATACAAGAATTTATTTCTAGTTATAAATTCTCTCCCTATGAGACACTTATGGGATGAGTTATGACCATCAGTAGTTCAAAGTAACGAATTAAGGATCATGTTATTGGTAATAAAACAATTAATAAGTATTGCATGCAACTAATATATATTTTTGAGTCTCTCTAGGCACAGGTTAAAGCTGAAAGTGCTTTGTATGTTTGTAATGGTGCTCAAAAAGTGCTGGGACTGTATTGAAGGAAGGGAGTATTAGCTGGGTAATAACAATTTTACTCTTTGTACTGTGCCTTTAAACGGGCATAAGGTACCTTGAAGGTTGGAGTGGGTTGCCAAAAGACAGCCCCCTCCTTCCTCATTAGGTAGCCCCAGGTATAGTACTCACTGTAATATTCTTTCCTTCCCAGTCTCCCCTCCAAAGCGTGCAGCTGTATAGAGTGTAGATCCAAAGCCAGGGTGTGCAGCGCACAGCAGTAGGAAGGAGCAGGTCTTGCAGAAAAATAGTCCTTTATTAACAGTTCATAATGTGGGACAACAGCAAACCTTCAACGCGTTTCGTTCAAAGGAACTTTATCAAGAAGTGCTGTGTGTATTAAAAGCAACAATTTAAATACAGCTGACTACCTGGTTTCGCGCCAAATCTTGACGTCATAATATGTATTTTAGCCAATGAAAATCATAGTCCTCGCGCATGCGCGCGGCGCCAGAATACTCTATGGTCAACTCTATGGTTTAACTAATCCCCGCGCATGCACGCGACGCCAGAGTGCCAGGGATCCCACTGCTATTATCAGCCGTGTAAGACAGGAGACACACGCCCCTCCGGGCGGTTCTACATGCACAAACGCGCATCTGACTAATGCAGGGTGACGCCCCCTCCTCCATGGCCCGCGCATGCGCTGAGGCTTCCCCATGTTGTAAATAAATAAATAAATCATATCCCTGCCATATAACAGGGTATTAAGGATGTAATAAAACGGAAAAAATCAATAATGAGGACTGATATTGATTAGGCCCTCCTCACACACGCTTAATTAAGGCACAAGACACATTTGTTGCTTTTTTTAAATGTTTTTATTGTTTTTATTGTTTGATTTTTTCATTTAATACATATATTTTTTGATAAATATAACTTTTAATAATAAATTGTCTTGTTATATGTTTTTTCTTTTCTTTAAAGTGTATCATATATTCTTGGTTTACTCAAAGTATTTATGTTTGATTTTGTATGCATTTATATGATCATATTTTGCCTATATGTAATTTTCATCATAGTACAGCTTACTGCCTTATATCCCCCAGCCTAATCAATATCAGTCCTCATTATTGATTTTACAGGGTTTACAGGGATATCCTCAATCATACAACCACAGACATTTACTCACTTAACCAAGAATAGGTTTAGTTTAAATTAATGGCTCTGCAGAATAAAATAGCTCTAGACTATATTTTAGCCTCAAAGGGAGGGGCATGTATGCGCTCTAGTTAAAGCGCAATGTTGTGTATTTATCCAGGATTCAGGGACCATAGGGACTTGGTGGTTGGATTGATTTGCTTTGAGCGAAGCTAGCAAATGTTTTGTATGTGTGTGTTTGTCCTACTCATTGCTCTCTATGTTTTAAGTACAGCAAAACTCTGATCCAGAAGTGCGTTGCAACCCCCACCGACGCTATGCCTCTCTGCGGTGATGATGTTGCCAGTCCCCAAGTAGAAGAGACCGAAGAAGAAATCAACTGGGCTGATATAATGGCCGGAAAAGAAAGGAATGAAGTTATGCACCACTTGGACATCTTGGTCCATCAGGACTATGAAATGGTTAACTGTTCTTTAAATAGACCGTAGGATATGGGGGGACTGAGAAGACTGGAAATGAGGAAGGTGGGAGGTCACCAAGGGCCGTGAGTCAACCACAAGGAAAGGATCACAAGCCAGCCATTTTAACCATAGCAGCCATCTTGGTCTGTTTTGCCATTCTGAGTAAATGCAGTATGAAAGATGCGTGCAAGAAGAATGTTTGTGCAGTCGCTCTTAGCAGAAATTAGCCCCCACCAATTCTCACAAATAGCTGACCCTTAAATTATGTGACATATTGAAATGTAAGCCATTTTCTAATCTATAGAAATATTTAATGTTATATATATATAAATATATGTCTCGGTCACTACAAGGCCATAGTTATAGAGAAGAGTACCAAATAAGGTTATTTGTTCTTTTAGAGAACAAAAAGGAGGGAATTGTTAGGACCAGTAGGTCAGGCCAGAATCTACACTTGTGTTAAGCTTCCATTTTGTCTGATCATAATTAGTTAAGATTCTGTAGTCAGCCTTTTGCTGAAATATAATTCCTAAATGCACTCAGTTTCTGCCAAATTACATTTCCTTTCTTCCTGCTCAGGATATTTCTAAGATACTTTTTGTATTGTTAGTCTCCTGCCTTTTTAGTTAGAATATAATAGACTGATTCTATGAAAGAGGGAATATAGTAAAACTTAGTTGCTAAAGATTCAAGGTCTCTTTTGATAACAGACAATGAATAAGCTATGTATTCAGACATTGCTTGTATTGGGAGAAACACGTCCCAAAATCATGCCACTAATATGTCCTGCCCCTAAATCACGCCTTTAATCAAAGCTACGCCCAAGACACACCCAGGATACGCCTATGTTACGCCTCTAACCAATATCTTCTTTTTCCTGTATAAAAGTCATTACCCTATGAGTAATAAATTGAGACAAAGGATTTGAAACCTGGCTTGCGTTGCGTTTCATTTCTTTCGTATTCCCGGGCCTGTAAGTTCTAACAAAGATCAAAGATAACAGTGGCAGGGCGTGAAAGCTTCTCCGGGGAAGTCTGCTGCAAACGGTGCAGATTGTGTATCCAGTCACAAGGCCTTCAGCTTTCTTGGCAGAGGAAAGGTTCCTCTCAGTTCTGAAGCCTAGGCGAGGAATAACGTTTTTCCTTCAGACCCCGAATTTTAAAAACATAATGTCAAAAATAAAATTGTACACTGCACACACTCACTACACACTCTCACAGCACACACTGCACACACTGACTGCACACACTGACTGCACACTAACTACACACACTCACTGCATACACTGCACACACACAGCACACTGCACACACACACAGCACTCACACAGCACTCACTGCACACACTCACCGCACACACAGCACCAAAACACACTCACTGCACGCACACAGCACACTGCACACTCTCACTGCATACACTGCACACACACACCACACTACAGCACACAGGGAACAATGGCCGCTCTCGGGTGTAAGATAATTTCTGTGCTGCGCTCTGATTGGAGGCTGTGCGGTCACGTGACCACACCTCGTCTCCAGCAAGCAGAGAAACACAGATTTGCCTGTAGCTGGAAGCTGAGCGAGGTTCAGCAAGCGTGAGCAAGCAAGCGTAAGCTTTCACTCAGAATGGCACCATAACATATAATGGGTCTCTGAATATATGCTCAGCGCGCATCAGCAAGTACTACGCCACTATAAACGCAGCCTTAAGCTGCGTCCATAGACACAGCAGGCGTGCGGAGGCTGAGGGAAAGCGGGTGCTTTCCCTGGCCTTCATTCGCACGCGCCGTCCGGGGGCGTGTCTATGGGCGGGCCAGTGACGTCAGGGAGCTGGTTTGCCCTCATTGGGCGAACCGTTCATGTGACGTCCTATCGCGCGTGAAATCAGTTTTGACTGATTTCACACGCATCACGCGCCCCCACCCGCTTCTGCGAGGCCGCACGCTGTAGACATGATCACTGCCTTTAGGCAGTCTGATCACGCAGCGTGCGGATGCGTCAGCACGGTCTGCCCTTCTATGGACACAGCCTTAGGCTGAGCTCAAGAAAAACAGAGATGCACAAAACTAATAACAAAACAGTAGCAAAAAACAGGTTACCGTATCAATAGTAATGACTAAACTCTCCCTGCAGCAGGCCCAAATCTCTCGCCCAGAGAGAAAAAAGTCACACGCCAGAAAAGGACCTAAAGCGCACAGGAGAGAAAAGACAAAAAACAAAACATAGTGTAATCTGTTTTGGTATAGAAAACCCTGCTAAATAAAGGTCTACACTTACAGAATAAAAGCTCAATATGGGCAGTGATCATAAACTCGGATGAACTGGCCCGAGAACCCCTCCTTCAGGTATCAGTTGGGCTCATCTGCCAAACGTATTACTCCAAAGAGATCCTCCTGTAATAATGGTCTCCCGAGACAGCACACCACCCCAATGGCTCACACAGGGATATGCATCCAGATAAGGAGCCAAAAAGGATGTACTAACTGTAACTCCCCTCTCTCTCCAATCCGTGGTATGACATCTCTTCCGGAAGTATCACTGCCACATGGAAACGGAGGAAAAGTGATCCCCGAAACGGGAAGGTGAAGCGGAGCACAGCCGTGCCAATGTGGGATAATTCAGGATAACAGCCGGTCAGGTAAAAACTTATTTATTAAGCAAACGACAACATGGTGCAGACAGGGTAACTCTTACGCGTTTCACGCCACGATTGGCGCCAATCGTGGATCACCATTCTACAGATTTCAGGGGATGCACGCTCACAGAGGAACACCATGATCACACATGTGAGTTACCTTTCAATTGGTTACTGGGATGTATACACATGGTGGATATTAGCGCTTGAGATAGAGTCCTACTTGGAAGTGATTTAGTGGAGTTGCTTTATCCTTCATCTACAGCACCTACCAGGACTTTATATATGTGTCTTATTGCTTAGCGCTTACCTGTGTACCCAAGCACTCACTACACCTGCAGATCACTGTTTGAGGAAGTTCTTCAATCAAGATTATTTGGTCTTATTTAGACTGGTTACCGCAGTCATTAGAGCACTATTTATCAGAACTTTGTTCTATATACCTTGTAAACGGAGGAATAGGGTGGGAGTCCTGTAGCTTGTGCTTTGCTTGGTAGTCTGGTCCTGCTCCACCGCCCTACGCGTTTTGTTCTGTGGGAACTTCCTCAGGAAATATCCTGTCCCTTTTCTGTTCACACTCTCTATAGTAATGACAGAGGGTTCAGACAGAGTTCAGACAGAGGGCGATGCGACGTGCGCGCGTCCGTCGCAAATTTGGGTTTTGTGGTGGGAGTTATCAAACTGAAAATTCCACCGGCGGCAAAGTGCAGCATTGACGCTGCGACATTTTGCCGCCACAACCCAAATTGAAATTTGGGGCTACAGTCGCGTGACGCAAGCTGGTTCAGCCTATAAAGGTGAAACAGCTCCGTGACGCGTTTGTTACACGCCCCTGCCAAACCCCCAAACGCCGCAATCTGCCTCCTGCAGTTTGAGCACAGATCACTGTGCTGCAGGAGCGAGTGGCGGGGGGACGAACGCTAGCAAGCTGCCGTAGCAGCGTGTCTGAGCGAGCCCTTAGATTACTCGCGCTTCTGCTTGTCCTTTGTGGGCACCGGAAGCTGCCAATCTGCAATTTTATATAGTTGGTGAATCTGTGCTTCTAAGGCCTCGGCCATGTTACTTGCTTGTTGGCGGAAGCGAGCTGAGGCGTTCTCCCGCTCAGCACTGAGCCCCTACAGTCGCAATTAGAGCGGCTTTAGTAAGGACTCGCCTACGCTTCGGCAAGCACGCAGAAGCGCAGGTCTTAGGGAATTTTAAAATTCTCCCGCTTGCCGGCGCGACAGGCCGGTCACGTGAGCGGTTCGCCCAATGAGGGCGAACCAGCTCCGTGACGCCACTGGCCGGCCTCCGGCCCGCCTCCTGATGGCTCGCCGGGCAAGCACCCCGCAAGGCCAGGGAAAGCACCCGCTTTCCCTGAACCTCAGCGCGCCTCAGCACGCCAGCGGTAAACGTGTCCGAGGCCTTAGGCTAAGGCCCCGCTCCCTCAGTCAGCGCGCCCGCACTGCAGACAGGCGGTGCGCTGACAGGCAATTTTGTTGCTTGTAGCAATATTTTGTTGCTATGTAATTTGTACTAATAGTGTAACATATTAGGTATTCAATTTGATTTGTACTGTATATTTATATTTTAGCATTGTGCAGTATATACTTCCATCCTATGTCATTATCATATAGCACTGTTTAACTACTGGAGAGTTCATTTATACAACTAACCATTTACCTATTTAGAATAGTATATATATTAATTATTTACATAGTTTAATTCATTACTTAGGGTAATTAAACCATATATTCTCCCAGCTACGGCTTGTTTATAGGGGAGGGACTATCATTTAGTCCATTCACCAATCACATTTGGGACCCTCCAGTACTTAAACACTGTTATTTTTCTTCAGGGACATTCCCTTTGATAAAGTTGCATTTGTTGCGACAAAACGCGTCAGGGACGTACTTTACGACATTACGTCATCACGCTGTGTGCTCCTTTACGGCCGGGGAGCACATGTATTATTATTGAGGCTAACTCGGATACCAGATGGATCTGGAAGATTTCAAGTGAACCGGAGGGACAGCGCTGTTTGAGAGACTACTTCCAGCGAATCTTGGACTCGCTGCTGCGGTTTGGACCTGCCTTGGTGGTGATTATAAATCACACACTGCATTTAATTAACTTTTACTTTGTGAGTGTTTTTAATCCCCCCATCCACCCTTCCCTATTATTAAATGTTACAATGTTACACTATGGGGCGTGCGCTCTCTGTTTTGTTTTTCTCATAGATTTTGCTGTGGAGTTGGTTATTCCATTTGAGAGCTGCCGTGGACCCCTGGAATCTGTACATTGTTCTGGTGCTACCTGTCAGGACTCAACTTAGGGTTTGGACATTGGACTTTGATTTTGTTATTTTGTGTATCCTTATGTTTGTTATAATATAATGCTGTTTACTGTATATAATTAATGTTTATTACTATTTTAGGGTAACTATTCAATAACATTTATGGTCAATCACTGGATTTGATTTGAATACCTTTTGGCGCAATTTTTTTTTTTTTATATGTATATATATATATATAAAAAAAAAAAAAGTAGCGCCAAAAGGCTGTATATATATATATATACAGTGTTCGACAAATAATGATAACCACTCGCCCGTTGCGAGTGGATTTAGGCAGCTGGCGACCCGTGCTGCAGCTCTATGAATTCCCCTGCTCGTGCCAATTTTTTTTTTTAAATAAATAAATAATCCCCCTCCCTGATTGGGTTAACGTGGGGAAGAGCCCCTTCCCCTGATCTCCTCCCGTGAGTCAGGGGGGGCCCGGCCAGGCGCCTGTTAATTACATTTTAAAAAAAAGTTTAAAAAACATGGCGGCGATTCCCGTGGTCCCGGCGCGCATGCACAGGGCAAGCAGGGTTTCCTGCCCTCTGCGCTGCCTGTGAGCCCGCTGCCTGTTCCCCCCAGCAACCCAGAATCCCACGCACCCCCCCCCCCCCACTCCCAACGTGGGACGGAGGGGGAAGCCCAAAACAAGCCCCGTGCGCAACCCAGCTTTCCCGCACTCTCCCCCCTCCGCTCCCCACGTGGGACGGAGGGGGAAGCGCCAACACAAGCCCCGTGCGCAACCCAGCCCCCACCAACTTGATACGGAGGGGGAAGTGCCAACCCAGCTTCCCCCGTGTGCGCCTCCTGCGCCAGGCCGCCTACTGCCCCTGATCTCCCCCTAATCTCCTGCCCCCGATCCCCGCTTGCTGTCCGGGGAGCGTGCTGCGGCGTCGGCCGCTTTGGGAGGGGGGCTGCTGCCTTGCGGAGGCCCCCGCTGCGATGTGTGACCCCCCTGTCTTGCAGAGGCCCTCCTGCCGTGTGGAGGGCCCACTGCTGTGAGGAGACCCCACTGCTGCCACGTGCGACCCGGTGAGTGTGTGTGTGAGTGACTGTGTCTGCGAGTGTGAGTGAGTGTGTGTCTGTGAGTGAGTGTGTGTCTGTGAGTGAGTGTGTGTCTGTGAGTGAGTGAGTGTGTGTCTGTGAGTGAGTGTGTGTCTGTGAGTGAGTGTGTGTCTGTGAGTGAGTGTGTCTCTGAGTGAGTGTGTCTGTGAGTGAGTGTCTGTGAGTGTCTCTGAGTGAGTGTGTCTCTAAGTGAGTGTCTCTGCGTGTGTTGTGTGTGTGTGAGTGTGTGTGTGTCTGTGAGTGTCTGTGAGTGAGTGTGTGTCTGTGAGTGTGTCACCCTCTCCCTGTGTCGTCCTCTCCCTGTGTCATCCTCTCCCTGTGTCGCCCTCGCACACTCTGTCTGTCTCTCATTCTCTCTGTGTGTTCTCTCTCTCTCTCTCTCTCTCTCTGTCTCTTTCTGTGTCGTCTCTTTTTCTGTGTGTCTCTCTCTCTATCTCTCTGTGTGTGCGTCTCTCTCTCTCTATCTGTCTCTCTGTCTCTCTCTCTCTGTCTCTCTCTATCTGTCTCTATCTGTCTCTCTGTCTCTCTGTCTCTCTCTATCTGTCTCTCTGTCTCTCGGTCTCTCTCTATCTGTCTCTCTGTCTCTCTCTATCTGTCTCTCTCTATCTGTCTCTCTCTCTCTCTCTGTCTCTCTGTCTCTCTCTATCTGTCTCTCTCTATCTGTCTCTCTCTCTCTCTCTCTCTCTCTATCTGTCTCTCTCTCTGTCTGTCTCTGTCTGTCTCTCTCTGTCTGTCTCTTTCTGTCTGTCTGTCTGTCTCTGTCTGTCTGTCTCTGTCTGTCTGTCTCTCTCTGTCTCTCTCTGTCTGTCTCTCCCTGTCTGTCTCTCTCTGTCCCTCTCTCTGTCCCTCTCTCCCCCACTCTCTCTCTCCCCCACTCTCTCTCTCCCCCACTCTCTCTCTCTCTCCCACGCTCTCTCTCTCTCCCCCACTCTCTCTCTCCCCCACTCTCTCTCTCCCCCACTCTCTCTCTCTCTCCCACTCTCTCTCTCTCCCCCACACACTCTCTCTCTCGCCCCCCCCCACACACTCTCTCTCTCATTCCCCAACACTCTCTCTTTCCCCCACACTCTCTCTCTCTCCCCCCCACACTCTCTCTCTCCCCCACACTCTCTCTCTCCCCCACACTCTCTCTCTCTCTCTCCCACACTCTCACACTCTGGACCTGGATATCTTAACTGCCCTATACTACACTGAAATAACCTATACTGCTTTCTTCCAGATCTGACTCAAGCTTCACACGGAAGACATCGGAACCCCCCCTAACCCAGAAGACAGGAACCCCTTAACCAGTGTCTGGACGTCCCCGCTTCACAATATCTAAAGCAGCAATCCCGCCTGGGTTCTTACCTGATCCGCAGTGCCTCAATGTCCAGATAGCCTCAATCCCGCAATGTTATACATTGGAGGGGAGGTGTTCCCTACCTGTCTTCTGGGTTAGGGGGGGTTCCGATGTCTTCCATGTGAAGCTTGAGTCAGATCTGGAAGAAAGCAGTATAGGTTATTTCGGTGTAGTATAGGGCAGTTAAGATATATAGGGTAAATAAGAGATCCAGAAACAGAGTGTGAGAGAGAGGGGGGTGAGAGAGAGGGGGTGAGAAAGAGAGGGGGTGAGAGAGAGAGGGGGTGAGAAAGAGAGAGAGAGAGAGGGCTGAGAGGGAGAGGGGTGAGAGAGAGAGGGGTGAGAGAGAGAGGGTGAGAGAGACAGAGGGCGAGAGACAGAGGGCGAGAGACAGAGGGCGAGAGACAGAGGGCGAGAGACAGAGGGCGAGAGACAGAGGGCGAGAGACAGAGGGCGAGAGACAGAGGGCGAGAGACAGAGGGCGAGAGACAGGGGCGAGAGACAGGGGGGTTGATTGGGTGACGGGGTGATTGGGTGACGCGGTGACTGGGTGATGGGGTGATTGGGTGATGTGACACTTCTGGTATCCTACACACACACACACACACACACACTCTCCCATGCATGCATGCATACACACACACACACACACGCTCCCATGCATGGAATAAAAACAAATACCATCAGGATAGAGATAGACGAGGATCAGGTGATTATAGGGGTAGAAAACAGAGCTGGAAGGGACATCAAAATAAATATAGCACATGACAAGAATATCCACCTAAGGAAAAGGAGAGAGAGGAGGTATTTGAAGACGAGGAGAGACCATCTACCTCGGCCTCTTCTTTTTTAGAGAGGAAACAACAGAGAGAAAGACCAGGAGAAACATTGAAATTACAACAGAAGGAGGAAACCAAATCCAACACTCCCCAGAAAAGGAAGATAGAAAGTCCACAAAAAGAGGAAAGAGAGGAGGGACAAAAATGAGCAAAAAAACAAACAATGTAGAGAACCAGACAAAGGGTATCTTTAATTTAAGTGATATTTCCTTAACTCAAGAGCAAACAAGCATTTTACGGAAAGGCTTGGTTTTTGCTCCAACCAACAAGGTCAATACCTTTAATACTTATATCGATATCAGCAAATTCGCCAGAAATCTGACACTCAAAAAATATTTTATGAAACAAAATATAACACAAGAGGTTAATCATGGTAATATAGCTACCTGTGAAAGATTTGTACATACAGCATGCAAGAAAAATTCAATCTTTTTTCCCAGTTATTTAAAAGGGGGACACATAGATACTTTTACTAAATCAGTACAGGAAGATATTGAAAAACTTGGAAGAGATAAGAAGCCTAGAACCACAAAAAATCTGACTAAACGCGAGTTAGAAGCAATAGACCAACTTTCTAATAGAGAAGATATTGTGATCAAACCGGCAGATAAGGGGGGGGGGGGTCATCCTTAATAGAAGAGATTATGATAGGGAATCCCATAGACTATTGGGGGATATGGAGACATATAGAGTGTTAAAAAACAACCTAACTGAACAATACAAAAATGAACTCTTGGAATTGTTAAATGAAGGATATAGGGATGGGATTCTCAACAAATCAGAATGGGAATATTTAAATACAGAGTCTCCAAGAATCCCAATCTTCTACTATTTACCAAAACTTCATAAGGATGCCACCAACCCCCCTGGACGCCCAATAGTCTCCGGGATCAAATCCCTAACCGCAAATCTTTCAGGGTATATTGATACATTTCTGAAAAATCCAGTGAGAAAGTTAAAATCCTATGTCCAGGACAGTATCCAGATATTGAACATTGTACAAAATATGACATGGAGTGAGAACAATATATTTGTCACCTGTGACGTCTCCACACTCTACACAGTGATAGACCATACCCAAGGGTGCAATGCAGTGAAGAAAAATCTTATCCAAAGTGAATTAGATCGTACACAAGTGAAATTTATTGTAGACTGCATAAAACATATACTCAGTCATAATTATTTCTGGTATGATGATAAATATTACCTGCAGATTAGGGGCACCGCCATGGGTACCAGATTTGCTCCGAACTATGCCAACATTTTTATGGGTATGTGGGAAGACAATTTCATCTGGTCAGGCCACGAGTTCGGGGCAAATCTGGTATCCTGGCATAGATACATTGATGATATACTATTTGTATGGGATGGGAGTCTAGAACGACTCATGACATTTCTAAACCAATTGAATAACAATCCCTACAATCTTAGGTTTACATATAAATATAGTCATACAAGTATTGACTTTTTAGATTTACAACTATATGTTACCAATGGGATGTTAGAAACTAAAACATATGTGAAAGAGGTTGATTGCCATAACTTTTTGATGGGAGATAGTGGACATCTGGATAAATGGATAAATAATATTCCACTAGGCCAACTACAAAGGATCAAACGTAACTGCACTCAAGATCAGGTTTTTCACGAACAGGCACATGAAATGATGAACAGGTTTACTGAGAGGAAGTATAAAAAAGATATAGTGGATGAGGCATAAAACAAAGTCACACAGATAGAGCGGAAAGATTTGCTGGTGTACAGTACAAAACTAAGGAGGGAGAGAGTCAAAGGGGAGAGAAAGGTAAAATATCAGTACCATTTATTACAAGATACACAAATTCCTCCCATCATATTAGGAAAATATTCCAGAAACATTGGAATATTCTCCATAAAGACCCCATCCTGCAGCAAATACTACCAACGAAACCAGAAATAATATTCACTAAAGCTCCAAATCTGAAACAGAGACTAGCTCCTAGTTGCTTGAAAAAGAATGTACTAAGACCATACATATTACCAATGGTTTCTTCAAATGTTTAACATGCAGAGGATGTAAATTGAATTATAATGCTCAGAAATCTTTTAAGAGAATAAAATCAGAGATAACACAAGAGGAACATGAAATAAAAGACTTTATTGACTGTAACCCAAGTTATGTAATCTATATGCTGCAATGTCCATGTAACAAACAATACATAGGAAGGACAACACGTAAACTCAAGTTGCGGATAGCAGAACATATAAAGAATATAGAGGTTTTTTTTTTTACAACATAGTGTATCGAAACACTTTAAAGAACATCATGATCAAAATCCAAGTGGTTTAAAAAAAATTGGTATTGATAAGATTCATCCAAACTGGAGGGGTGGCAATCAGGTCATTAAGATATCCAGACAACAAACCTTTTGGATTTATACCTTAAAAACATTAATACCACAAGGGATGAATATCGATATTGATCTTGGATCATTCCTTAGAGAATAACAATAACAGAATATTATTGTTTTTCCAATATAGTTACATAAACCCCTCTC
This sequence comes from Ascaphus truei, assembly GCF_040206685.1. Lineage (NCBI taxonomy): Eukaryota > Metazoa > Chordata > Amphibia > Anura > Ascaphidae > Ascaphus > Ascaphus truei. Next base: position 281,526,737 of record NC_134487.1, read on the forward strand.
TAGTTCTAGACCATCTTGGGTTTCTTATGTATATCAGCTTCAGTCTCCTATGTATACATTGTATGAGTTTGGTCGTAATTGTTCATTTTCTGTTTGCATTTTCTCATCCTCTACTTACTATTTGGTAATGTGTTTAGAATAAGCTTATTATGGGTTGTGGTCTCTTTTCTGAATAAGAAGCCTATAATATTTGTACAAGTGTATATTTCCCTAATCTATGTTATTTTTATCCTGACCCAATTACTAGTGGGGTGAATTTCTATACCTATGTAATCAGATATTTCAGATCTTTATTAAGATCACTATATAATCAAGTATATGTTGGGATTGAATGCAGTAGTAATTAATATGATATACTATTCTCATGTTATATTTATCCACCAGATGTCGGGTATCTCCTACTCTGAATTAATTTTGTGGGAATTATGTGGTGATGAGTTAATATTCTGTACAGGTTAAATGATTATGTACATGTTGGTTTTGGATTTGTCAATATAAGTATGTGAGATATCAATCACAATTGATTGAGTATGTGTAAATATGTGTCCCCTTTGATATGTGGTGCATTTGATGTTGATGTATCATCTGGATGATATAGGTGAAGCTTTTTTGAATAATTAAATAAGGGTATGATTTCAAGGTATTTTAGGCACTAATAATTAATTCAGGTTGAAAATTTAATTTAATTTAATTTGTAATTACACATAAAGTATCTTTTAGTGTTTTCACAATTATTTAATGTTTATTATTATTTAATATTATCAAATATGATTTTAGGGATAAAATCACTATCACGGTGAATTAAATATAAAACTAATTCATACTAATTTTTGAGCAGATTTCTGGCTAGCTCATTGGGTTAAATGGTAATTGACTACCTCTCTCTCTTTTTTCCTCTAGACATTACATAAAATGTTGTATGAATTGAATAATTCCTCTACCAATAGTAAACAAGGTTTTATATAGAATGGAATATATGTGTAAAATTTATTATATACACTTATATATGTGACTAAGTTTATTTACTAAATTAAATTGCGGTTTATCTTTAATTAATGTGTTATACAATAAGTTCCCCTATGACCATTTATGACTCTTCTGGACAATAATACACATAATGGTCCAAATCATGTAGTATGATTGTTATCCGCTATGGGGTTAAGTGTTTCCCAATGTGTTGAATTGAAAGTTGTGTAATAGTTGATGCATATCAATTATAGCATCAGGTATACACTCCCCCCTTCTTTATATGTGTTGTTCTGATATCCATATGTTGCATTTATAAAGCAATTAAGGTGCAATTAGTTGATTTTTTTAATTATCCAATCAGTCCCGAGAGTGGGGTATATATATCCAGGGTAGGGAGAGGTTAAGGACATTAGCCCCTGACGATGCCCAAGTGGAGAAACGCGTAGGGCAAACGCATTGGCAGAGCAGTTGGAGACGCACTGTGGACAGATCCCTCACAACGAAGACAGCGCAATATCTACAGTGGGAGACAGAGTCTCGCGAGAGCCAGAGCCGGAGCACGTGACGCGGAAGTGGCCGCACACAGCAGTGCAAGAACCGGCGTTCTATGAGTGTGAGAGACTCATTTGAAACTCTTAACTGCCTGTTTTTCATTCACAGCATGTGAGTTGACCACCATTCGTTTTTTAGATAGATTTTAATAAAAGGTTTTACACTATTTCCTTTTTCTATCATTTCCTTGTCCCTTCCGCCCCCCCACCCCACCCTCTCCCTGTGAGATTCATCCCTTGAAGGGTATCATCAAGCAGCAGACGGATGTTAATGCGGCAACAGCTGTCTGGAAGTATCGTGTGAAAAAGAAATTTAAAAGACACACAGAGAAAAGATCACCAGAAGCAGAGTTCCTGAGTCCCATTGTGGATTAAATGCTGATAATTGCTGAAATAATTGTAAGTGTATATCTCACCATCTAAACTCTGAAATTGCTCAGATATACTGCCCTATGATGTTTTTCTCTTTTTTTCTTTCCCTGCTTATTTGCGCCTAGGTCATTTCTTCGCTATACAATTCCTTGCGGCAGGTGTGGAGCCGTGGACTTAATTGGCAGCATTTTTGTAGGGTCAGTGATTTTAGTGGTTAATACCTCTCGGTTGACTGATTGGCCAGGTGTGGTTTTTATTAACTTTACATTTAACGAAGGGGCTTATGCAGAGAGGATAGAGAAGGGAAATAGCGCCATCTTTTGGCAAAAATACGTACCAGAGAAGCTTGTCCTGCAGAGAACATGGAGAGATTCATAAAATTCGCCACAGCAGGTTTCTTTACTTTAAAAATTGCCAAACACGTGGCGAGATTGGTAAATTCGCCATGTTAAAATAGGGTGGTATGCAGGTAGCATAGATGCACTGCAACTCGCCATTCTGCCCTATATTATAGCGAGTTCAATCTAGCCAGAAAAACTTGGCAATTTTGAATCTCATCAGAAAAATGAGGTAACGGAGCTTTCAGCATACGACCATAACTTGCTCCAATTCTGTGGCTATTTTCCTGCCGTTTTCACATTAAATAACGTTCCTCTCTGCATAAGCCCCTAAGTGTTTAAATTTGCGCTGTTTGTATCTTGCTATTATATATATATATATATATATATATATATATATATATATATACAGTGTTCGACAAACCTATACATTTGCTCGCCCCGGGATTTAACCCCCGGGCGAGTAAATATTGGCCCAAGCAGCACACGTTTGGTACTAGGTGGCGAGTAGATTTTTTTGTGTGGCGAGTAGATTTTTTGGTGATTTGTCAACCACTGTGTATATATATATATCAGTGTATCTCGAAAGCTCGCACAAATAAAAGCATTTCGTTAGCCACAGAACGGTATCATCTATTGAAGAGATCAGTGTATCTCGAAAGCTCGAACAAATAAAAGCATTTCGTTAGCCACAGAACGGTATCATCTATTTATTTTTTGATTATATATATATATATATATATACAGTGCTCGACAAACCCGGTCGCCAACTCGCCAGCTGCGATCGGATATTGGCTCGTGGCCAGTAACCTTTCCCCTGCTCTGCAAAAAAAAAAATCCCGTTCGAAAAAAAAAAAATTTTGAAAAAAAAAAAATCGTAGCTGATTGGCTGTGACGCGGGATGGAGTTGCCAGGACTTCAAACCGCCCTTTCTGCATGGGTAAGTAATGGGGGGGGTTGAGTGCGTGCGTGCATGCGCGTCTGCTGCTGCTCCTCCTCCTCATATCCTGCTGTATAATTCTGTCAGCTCCTATAATTTACAATTTACTGATCCGGTCATGGAGGAGTTTGGACAGATGCTTCAGGTGGGGGGAATTTAATGCACTTTAAATATTTATATACTGTATACACTAATACATCCTTCCCCCTCTCTCCGGTGCTCCCGCTGCCCGCGCGGGTCTCAACATACTGTAAATGCCGGGGTGTTTCCCTCCCCTCCTCCCGGTGCTCCCGCTACCCGCGCGGGTCACATGCTGAAGTAACCGGGGTGTTTCTCCCCCCCCATCCTGTGTTCCCGCTGCCCGCGCGGGTCACATGCTGAAGTAACCGGGGTGTTTCTCCCCCCCCCCCCATCCTGTGTTCCCGCTGCCCGCGCGGGTCACATGCTGAAGTAACCGGGGTGTTTCTCTCCCCTCCCCCCATCCTGTGTTCCCGCTGCCCGCGCGGGTCACATGCTGTAGTAACCGGGGTGTTTCTCTCCCCCCCTCCTGTGTTCCCGCTGCCTGCGCGGGTCTGAAGATACTGCAGTTGCTGGTGTTTCTCTCCCCTCGGTGCTCCCGCTGCTCGCGCGGGGCGGGAGGAAGTAGCGGGGTGTTTCCCCCCCCCTCTCTCTCTCCCCTCCGGCGCAGGTCCCTTCCTGTGTGTGTGTGTGTGTGTGTATGGGTATGAGAGAGAGATTGTGTGTGTGTGTGTGTGTGTGTGTGTGTATGAGAGAGAGATTGAGAGATTGTGTGTGTGTGTGTGTGTGTGTGTGTATGGGTATGAGAGAGAGATTGTGTGTGTGTGTATGGGAGAGAGAGATTGAGTGTGTGTGTGTGTGTGTGTGTGTGTGTGTGTGTATGTGTGTGTGTGTGTGTGTGTGTGTGTGTGTGTGTGTGATTGAGTGTTTGTGTGTGTGTATGGGAGAGAGAGAATGTGTGTGTGCAGGACACCAGAGGTAACCCCCCAGTCAGTCACCCCCCCCCCCCTCCACCAGTCAGTCACCCCCCACCCAGTCACCCAGTCAGTCACCCCACCCACTCACCCCACCCCCCCACACAGACACCCAATCAGTCACCCCACCCCCCACCCAGTCAGTCAAAAGTCCCCCAGTCAGTCAGTGTCAGTCATACCACCCCCCCACCCAGTCACCCAGTCAGTCATCCCACCCCCTCACCCAGTCACCAAGTCACCAAGTCAGTCATCCCACCCCCTCACCCAGTCATCAAGTCAGTCACCCCACCCCCCACCCAGTCAGTCAAAAGTCCCCCAGTCAGTCAGTGTCAGTCATACCACCCCCCACCCAGTCACCCAGTCACCCAGTCAGTCATCCCACCCCCTCACCCAGTCACCAAGTCACCAAGTCAGTCATCCCACCCCCTCACCCAGTCACCAAGTCACCAAGTCAGTCATCCCACCCCCCCACCCAGTCACCAAGTCAGTCAAAAATCACCCAGTCAGTCAAAGTCAGTCATCCCACCCCCCCAGTCAGTCAGTTACCCCCCCCCAGTCAGTCAGTTACCCCCCCAGGTCAGTCAGTTGCCTCCCCCCGTCAGTCAGTTACCCCCCGTCTCTCCCCCTTCTCTGTCTCTCCCCCCTCTCTGTCTCTCCCCCCCTCTCTGTCTCTCCCCCCTCTCTGTCTCTCTCTCCCCCCTCTCTGTCTCTCTCTCCCCCCTCTCTGTCTCTCTCTCCCCCCTCTCTGTCTCTCTCCCCTCTCTTTCTCTCTCCCCTCTCTGTCTCTCTCCCCTCTCTGTCTCTCTCCCCTCTCTGTCTCTCTCCCCTCTCTGTCTCTCTCCCCTCTCTGTCTCTCCTCTCTCGTCTCTCTGTCTCTCTGTCTCTCCCCTCTCTGTCTCTCTGTCTCTCCCCTCTCTGTCTCTCTGTCTCTCCCCTCTCTGTCTCTCTGTCTCTCGTCTCTCTGTCTCTCCCCTCTCTTCCCTATCTTCCCTCTCTGTCTCTCCCCTCTCTTCCCTCTCTGTCTCTCCCCTTTCTGTCTCTCTGTCTCTCCCCTCTCTGTCTCTCTGTCTCTCCCCTCTCGGTCTCTCGGTCTCTCCCCTCTCTGTCTCTCTGTCTCTCGTCTCTCTGTCTCTCCCCTCTCTTCCCTATCTTCCCTCTCTGTCTCTCCCCTCTCTTCCCTCTCTGTCTCTCCCCTTTCTGTCTCTCTGTCTCTCCCCTCTCTGTCTCTCTGTCTCTCCCCTCTCTGTCTCTCGGTCTCTCCCCTCTCTGTCTCTCTCCCCTCTCTGTCTCTCTCCCCTCTCTGTCTCTCCGTCTCTCTCCCCTCTCTGTCTCTCTGTCTCTCCCCCCTCTGTCTCTCTGTCTCTCTCCCCTCTCTGTCTCTCTCCCCTCTCTGTCTCTCTGTCTCTGTCTCACACACTCTCTGTCTCACACTCTCGATCTGGATATCTTATTTACCCTGTATATCTTAACTGCCCTATACTACACCGAAATAACCTATACTGCTTTCTTCCAGATCTGACTCAAGCTTCACCCGGGAGACATCGGAATCCCCCCCAACCCAGAAGACAGGTAAGGAACACATTCCCTCCAATGTATAACATTGCGGGAATGAGGGTACCTGGACTTTGAGGGACTGCGGATCAGGTAAGATCCCAGGTGGGATTGCTGCTTTAAATATTGTGAAGCGGGGACGTCCAGATACTGGTTAAGGGGTTCAGGAAACTAGTCATTCACATCTGGCTTTTTTTTCTAGATCTGACATTTATTCACACAAACACACACACACATACTCAATCTCTCTCTCCCATACACACACACACACACACACACGTAACAAGGACCAATTGTAGTATAATGTAATACAATAAATAAACTTATGTCAAAAACGAATGTTCTTACTAGGAATTTATTCAATTTATTTTATTTATGTATTTTTTTAAAAGCGGGGGCGGGACTAGGGGCGGGGTTGTGGGCGGGACTAGGGGCGGGGTTGGGGGCGGGACTAGGTGGCGAGTAGATTTTTTGGTTCGGCGAGTAGATTTTTGGATGATTTGTTAAGCACTGTATATATATATATATATATATATATATATATATATATATATATACCATAATACTGAGTTAAGTTATGGTGAGTAAAAAAAGTGACAAAAACCCTCCACAGGAAAGCAAATATGCAAATACAACTGTATGCTCATCTGCATGTCTTAGGCAGGTCTGCAACCCCACCTTTCCCCATTATCACCCAGCATACAGCACTTCCACTGCAGCAAGGGATTCTGGGAAATGACATGCAAATGAGCACACAGTGTCACTTTTTGCCTCAAAAACCATTTTTAACATGGTTCCCTATAGGCTTAAGCTTGCTGCATGGTCACAGCTGTGTGCTCATTTGCATGTCATTTCCCAGAATCGGGGTTGCAGACCTGCCTAAAACATGCAGATGAGCATAAAGTTGTAATTGCATATATATATATACACATCAAGGAGGATGGTGCTGTATGCAGGTAGGGGGGAGGAGGGGAAGGTGGATGCCGGTAGCAGGGTTAAGGGGAGGGGGCAAAGGAGGCCGAATTGGGTCCTGAGGAGATGCCGGTAGAGCCTGCTGCTGGGTTGGGGTGTCTGAGGAGGAGTCGCCTGGCTGGGGAGGGCCGCGTGCGGTGGGCGCGTTAAGGCCCGCGCGGAGGATGGGTGCCGGTGGGGGGGGGGGGAGGGGGGAGGGTGAGGTAGGAAGGACGGGGAAGTTTGGACGGGACGAACAGTCAGACGGACACACGAGTGACACGACACTACACAGACTGAGACAAAAAACACAGAGTATAAAGTACACAGACACACACAACAGTGAGGGTGAAACAGTCAGACAGACAATCACAGTACAGGTAACCGCATGTACTTAACGTGTGTGTTGTATTTGAATAAGCAGCTGCACAGTCGGGAACATTCAAACATGCTTCTCCCGCCTGTGCAGTTGCTTACATTGCTATAAGTCCGTCCCTCTCCCCGCCCATGAGGAAGGCCCTGATTGGATACCCTCTTTTTTTGACACATGCTTTTTTTTCCTGACACGGGACGCCAACCCGGCAGACCCACCCTTTTGGCGGCCCTGCTTACCACTTATGGATTTCATCAAAATAAAATCCCAAGATGGTATAAAATCACACTTAGGGCACTAAACCTCTCAGCTATTAACAGCAGAGGCTACAGAAAGTGTGCAATTGATAAAAATGGCATAAAAAATTTAAATACGTCATACCTAGCCTAAATATTTACGGCTATATGTGGTCACGATACCCGTGATGGCTAGTATAATTATAATGGTCCTAGATAGGGTGACCAGATGTAGCAATTTTTGTAGGTCTGTCCCGGTGCCCCAACATTCTTTAAAATGTCCCAGTTTTTACCATCTGTCCCGGTTTTCAAAGTTGAAGTGAAGAGCACAGGTTGCCGGTGGGGAGGAGAGCAGGAGGAGAGCGGAGGCCGGGTCTGCCCTGGGCAGCAGAGAGTTAGGGTTGGGTTAACTTCAGAGGAGTGTGGGGTCGGGGCCAACAGGGAAGAGAGCATGTGACGGTCAAGGGGTCCAGGAGGATTTTTTCCTGCAGAGGGTCTCTGCCCTGACCCTGCAACTCCAAGACTTTGTCGGCTCAGCAAGCCACAGGATGAGGTGAGTATCCTGGAGCCTTCAGGGGGGAGGTGTGACGGTCAAGGGTGTAAAGTATTCATAATACAGGTCAAGCCCGGCTGGTTCCCCCTAAAAACAGTGTATAATGGGTCAAGAATGTGAGCTTTTGGGCCCAATAATGTGGGTTACTGTATTTCCCTGTACGATGTGCCCTGTATTCTGTCCCCTGTAGGAGTATAAGCTAGGTACGCGTTTGTACATAAAGATGTGTTGGGAGTTGGACTCCAAGTTCCAGAGCCCAAATGCACAATATAAAAGTACAGTAAAAAAATGTACCTGTTTTGGGGCTTTACCTCTGCCCTTTGCCCTAGCATCATGAAACTTTGGGAGTATAAGTTTTAGGTGTGATATTTGGGCAAAAATGTATTTGTTTTATTTGCAGGTGTTCGGGGAGTCGAGTTACTGGTAGTCCCCTAATTCTCCCCGGCTTGAAGGCACTATTTGCGGATACGCGAGAATTACCCTGGAGTTATACAGGGTCCCCCAGACTCCTGGGCTCCGAGCCCAAGTATCCCAGACTCACTTCCCTCATAGGTATAAGGTTTCTCAAGAGATATGAGTTTATTAAGATAATGTATTGTGTTTTATACCTTATGTATCAATGCCTATACAGCCAGATGTGGATTAGCCTTTCAATACAACCAGCCCCAGTAATGGGATTCCCTGTGTTACTTGCAACTTCATGCAAGTTTGTGGCACATGGTGAGGGGGAAGGGCGGTGACTCAGAGCTTTGGACTAGCTATCTGCAGAGAAAGCCTGCAGCCATGCTTCTAAGCAGATATGCTTTTAAGTAGAAATGTTTCAAGTAGATATGAAGTTTAAAAAGGAAGACTATTGAATCACTCATCCCATCTCTTCTCTTTCCTCAGGTAAAAACATATTCCAAATTGTCTGTCTATCCTGATATCCTCCCCTGCTGTGTATTTAGATCTATTTAGGTAAAAACATATTCCAAATTGTCTGTCTATCCTGATATCCTCCCCTGCTGTGTATTTAGTTCTATTTAGGTAAAAACATATTCCAAATTGTCTGTCTATCCTGATATCCTCCCCTGCTGTGTATTTAGTTCTATTTAGGTAAAAACATATTCCAAATTGTCTGTCTATCCTGATATCCTCCCCTGCTGTGTATTTAGTTCTATTTAGGTAAAAACATATTCCAAATTGTCTGTCTATCCTGATATCCTCCCCTGCCCCTGCTGTGTATTTAGTACTATTTAGGTAAAAACATATTCCAAATTGTCTGTCTATCCTGATATCCTCCCCTGCTGTGTATTTAGTTCTATTTAGGTAAAAACATACTGTATTCCAAATTCTCTGTCTATCCTGATATCCTCCCCTGCTGTGTATTTAGTTCTATTTAGGTGACTTTCTAAAAGTATATAAGTAAACTCATAACAGCCACTGCTGCCTGCAGCCATGTTTCAAGTAGATATGAAGTTTAAAAAAGAAGTTCAAAAAGAAGTGTAAAAGTGGACAACACCTACTGCTTCTGATTCCTGCTTTTGATCTACGTTGGAAAAGAGGATATCATCTATCCCAGACTGCACATCTCAACACTTAACTTTTGCTGTGATGCCGCCTTTATTTTTTATATTTGCTGTAACCTCACTTATTTTCAAATTATGCACTTCCTTCCACCAGTCTCCTTATGTCTCTAACTCTATTCATATATCTCCATCTCTCCTTTCTTCCCCACTTCTCAGTTCACATGAACTCCTTTCTTACCTGCGCCCTCTGTCACCACACAGCTATACACCCTGCACTAAAACACACCCCTACAAATCATCCTCACACATTCTCTTTCTTTCCATGCTTCTCCTCCTTGCTTCTGGGGATATCTCTCCCAATCCTGGTCCCTGCCTTATTTCTACTTGCTCTCGTCCTCGCCTCCCATATGCAACTTCTACTCCTTCTGGTGTTAACCCCTCCAACCTCATACCCATCCCCTGCCATCCTCTCTCCCTTTCTCTTGTGCCCTTTGGAATGCTCGCTCCCTTTATAACAAGTTCCTCTCTGTGCATAAATTCTTTCTCTCTCACTCCCTGCTTCTCTTTGCTATAACTGAGACCTGTCTCACTCAGTCTGACTCTGCTCTGGAAGCTGCCCTCTCTGGTGGCCTTTTCTTCTCCCACAGTCCGCACCCTGATGGCAGGGGTGGAGGCGTGGGGCTCCTGCTCTCCTCTCTCTGCCGTTACCGAACTCTCCCTATTCCCCCCTGTAGGTGGACGCTCACAGAGGTATGCAAGGGAGACTGGTTATGGTGAAATTAAATAAGGCTTTTATTGCGCCTGTCCACAACTCCCTTTAGATAGGCATGTCTCCCAGCCCCAAACATATATTATGTAATGAACAGATATAAAAAGTCTTATAAATGAAAGTCTTATCTGTTCTTTGTTGTTGGAGGGAAAGTCTTCCTGGGTTGCTACCTTTTCCTCAGGTTTGGTCAGCATTCAGGTTTAGAAGATTCCCCTGTGTCTCGAAAGCAGCACTGCCGTTTCATCTGGCATGCTCAAGACAGCTGTCCCCATGTCAATCTCACAAGTTGTGTGAGATTCCGGAACAATCTCACTTCCTGTCTCAAAAGACAGGCTTTTCTTGGAAGCTAATCAGGCAGGTGGTGTTGGATAATTGACTACCAGCAGTTAACCACCACACTGCTGGATTAGAGGCACATTACCTGAACAGGGATAACTCCCCTGTTACACCCCCTCTCTTGCTTTTCCCTCCTTTGAGGTTCACACAGTCCAGATCTTCTCTCCTCTCCCTGTCCACGTGGCGGTCATCTATCGCCCACCTACCTCTACTCATCCCCCTTCTGCCTTTCTCTCTCACTTTGAATCCTGGCTCTCTTTCTTTCTTTCTCTCCTCAGACTCCCCTGTTTTTCTCCTTGGGGACTTCAATTACCACATTGATGACCCCTCTCTCCCTTGGGCTTCCCGCTTTCTTTCTCTAACCTCTTCTTTTGGCCTTCAACAGTGGACTGCAGCCAGCACCCACAAGGATGGCCACTACTTAGACCTGGTTTTCACTAAAAACTTCTCTCTCTCCGATTTCTCCATTTCCCCTTTTCCTCTCTCTGACCATCACCTCATCTCATTCTCTCTATCTCGCTTCTCCCCTTCTCCACCTCCATCTAACCCCCGGTTCTGCAGAAACCTGCGCTCTATTCACTTACCTGACTTTGAGTCCACTTTGCACTCCTCCCTCTCCTCTCTCAGCTCTGCTAGAGACCCTGACAACCTGGTCAGGAACTACAACTCTGTCTTGTCCTCCTCTCTTGATCTACATGCCCCGCTTTCTCTCTGCCACACTCGCCCTTCTGACCCTAGACCCTGGTTAAATTCCCACACGCGCATGCTGCGTTCCTCCACTCGTTCCTCTGAACGCCTCTGGAGGAAATCTCATACTCTCGCAGACTTCCTTCACTACAAATTTATGCTATCCTATTTCAACTCTGCCCTCTCGTAAGTTAAACAAGCCTACTTTTCTTCACTAATCAACATGCACAAGTCTAACCCACGCCGACTGTTCTCTGTCTTTGATACTCTACTCAAACCACCCTCAGCTGCCTCTCCTTCCTCCATCTCCGCTCAGGACTTTGCTGACTATTTTAAGGAAAAGGTGGAATCCATACGTCAGAACATCCCCTCTGTTTCTTCCTCCCATCCTACACCTCTTCCTAACTATCCTCTTGCCTTCCTTGACTCTTTTTCCACTGTCTCAGAGGAGGATGTGTCGCTGTTGATCGCCTCTTCTCCCTCTATCACTTGCCCTCTTGACCCCATTCCCTCCCATCTCCTAAAACCTCTTGCTTCTACTATAATCCCTACACTCACACACATTTTTAACTCCTCCCTCTGCTCTGGAACCTTTCCATCTTCCTTCAAACATGCAACAGTCATACCATTACTCAAAAACAGCAAGCTTGACCCTACCTGTCTTTCTAACTATCGACCTGTCTCCCTCCTGCCTTTTGCCTCTAAACTCCTTGAACGTCTTGTATTCTCTTGCTTGCTCCATTTTCTCAACACTTATTCTCTCCTAGACCTTCTACAGTCTGGCTTCCGCACTGCTCACTCCACGGAAACAGCCCTCACTAAAATAACTGACGACCTCCATGCTGCCAAAGACAGAGGTCATTACACTCTGCTCATATTACTCGACCTCTCTGCAGCGTTTGACACCGTGGACCACCCTCTTCTCCTTCACATTCTCCATACTCTTGGTATGCGGAACAAAGCTCTATCCTGGATCTCATCCTACCTCTCCCATCGTACTTTCAGTGTCTCTTCTGCTAACACCTCCTCCTCCTCTATTGATCTCTCTGTGGGGGTACACCAGGGCTCTGTCCTGGGACCTCTTCTCTTTTCTCTGTATACACTCTCTCTACGTGACCTAATAACATCTTTTGGGTTTAATTATCACCTCTATGCTGACGACACACAAATATACTTTTCAACACCCGACCTTACACCTGATGTACAAACCAAAGTTTCTGAATGTCTCTCTGCTATATCATCCTGGATGGCCCTCCGCCGCCTTAAACTCAACATGGCTAAAACAGAGCTCCTCATACTTCCTCCCAAACCTGGCCCTACTACCTCCTTCCACAGTACTGTTGGAACTACGATCATTCACCCAGTAGCCCAAGCACGCTGCCTAGGGGTCACACTCGACTACTCTCTCCGTGACATGGTGCCATTCATTACACAATATAATGAAATGGTGCCAAAGATTAAACGGATTATTAATAAGTATTGGCCAATTCTCCTGAGGGACAGTACCTTAGCTGAAATTCTTCCTATAAAACCAACTGTTATATTCACTAGGGCCACAAATTTTAAATCTAAGTTGGCTCCCAGTTGCCCACTCAATTATTCTAAACAATGCAGTGAAAAGATAGATAAGGGTTTTTTCAAATGTTCGAGATGTATGGCATGTGCATATAGTTGTAACGCAAAGAAGTTCAGGTCAAATGTCACCCAAAGAATTTATCCTATTAGGTCATGTATTAATTGCCATACGCTTTATGTCATATACTTACTCCAATGTCCTTGTGGCCTACAGTATGTAGGAAGGACCGGTAGAACATATCAAAGGAGAGTATATGAGCATATATATAATATCAAAAAGGGACTAGTCACTCATAGTGTATCCCATCATTTCCTCACACATCATAACAAGAATCCTACTGGATTGTTATGTCAGTCTATCGAGGCGATTCCAGCTAGCCCAAGAGGTGGGAATAGGTTACAAAGATCCAGTATACGTGAGGCATACTGGATCTATGAGTTACAAACACTCTCCCCAAGAGGCCTTAATATAAACTTTGATTTGGGAGCTTTTTTGTAATTCTTCAAATTTCTTTCCGTATACAACTGTTTTTGTATTAATGCATATGCTAACATCTGCTAATTTACCATAATATATGTATTGTGTTTATGTTTTTAATATTGTAGTCATCATGTTAGGTATCTGTTGTTTCTTGTTTGATGTTTCACGCAAAGCTTATCAAATGTCAGTGTTTTTATTATGTGCCAAGAAGGTATTGCTTTAAGACTGTCTTGACTGTCTTGATTGACAGACCAATCAGAACGTAGGCAGAAGTATATATACCGGGCTCCACTGACATCACCCATATCCCCTGAGGAAGTGTGCGCAAGCACACGAAACGCATAGGGTTTTTACATACTGTTTAGACATTTACAAGAGAAGGAGGTTTTGTGCAGAGTGCTGCAGTTCTGAACAGAGGAGCAGAGGAGTGAAGATTCCCGTTCGTTTGCCAGCCCCTTTGAAGGTTCCGTCTATCTGTGACGACACATCCGGTGACGTCACTACCGGTCCCGTACTTCCGGTTCTGGGAACCGCAACTCACGGAGGAACACGCCAGTGAATCTCACTCTCTACATGTGGAGGACAGAACTTACCAGCCTGGTTGGCGCCCATTGCTCTTAACCTTCTGCCGTCTTGTGAGTTATACTCTGGTTTTACTCCACCGGATCGGCATCTCTTGCTATTGTTGTCCAACATTTTATATATTTTATAGTTATATTAAACTAACTTTTATTTTCAGCTTTGCTTTTGTGTGTGTTAGTCCTGTTTGTGTTGTTTTGTAGGTCCTGTGAGTTCATGTCTGTATGAATTATCATAGCTGTGTTGCACTAAATTCTGTTTTTTCGTTTCATGTTCCACTCCCCATGAATGAAGTACCATTCGGTCACTCCAAGACTGAGGAATTGCTGACTACCATTCTGGAACTTGAAATATTTCCACTGGATTTCCAGGACTCCACCTAATTGGACTTATTAGGCGCCGGTATCTCTCTTTGTTTTTTCCCCTGCAGATGCACTTACCAGAACTCCCTCCTACTGTCTCTGTACGTTCTCCCTACCTACCAATTAGACTGTAAGCTCCTCGGGGCAGGGACTCCTCTTCCTTAATGTCTAAAGCACTTATTCCCATGATCTGTTATTTATATTATCTGTTATTTATTTGATTACCACGTGTATTACTGCTGTGAAGCGCTATGTACATTAATGGCGCTATATAAATAAAGACATACAATACAATAAGGGAGAGCAGTGTAGCAGATAAGCCCTTTTTTTGTTGGAGATTTGAAGAGACAAGGAGAGAAAGGCTATGTGAGCCTGTGTGGACCTGCAGGCAAGCTGTTCAAAGGTGCTCCTGGGTGAAAGAACTACACACCAGCAGAGAAGCACTGGAGAAGCCCAGACAGCAGGGAAAGCTAGAATCTTATAGAGGCTGAACAAGAAGGATCAGGGTAAGGGCTGGGACCCGCTGCGCCCGGCGGCGCGGACGGCTGCACGGGCTTTCCCCACCAGCAGGGGAATCCTCCAGAGCCGGTCCCGGTTCCCCCTGGCTGCACAGCTGACTACACGCTGTGACGCGTCAGCCGCTATGGGATACAAGAGAATTGTGATCCCTAGCTTCGAAGCGTCACGTGGTATGGCTGTGAGCCAATAAGGAGGGGAAGCTTCGGGAGGAGAGGCTTCGGGGAGCGGGGAGGAGTGTGGAGAGAAAGCTGCGTGAGTGCCTGTCTGTGTGTGTGTCTGAGTGCGTGAGTGCCTGCCTCTGTCTGTGTGTGTGTGTGTATGAGTGCCTGTGTGTGTGTGTATGTGTGTATGCGTGCCAGCATGTGTGTGTGTGCATGTGTGTTTGTGTGTATGTGTGGTATGCGTGCCAGCATGTGTGTGTGTGTGTATGCGTGTATGTGTGCCAGCATGTGTGTGCGTGTGTATGCGTGCCAGCATGTGTGTGTGTAGCAGCTCCAGCCCGAGCCCGTGGAGGGAGGGGGGGAGAGTAGCGGGTCCCTCCGCTCAAGCCACGCCCCCCGTCCCGCTCAACCCTCCCACTCCCGTCCACCTCCTGCTCCCGCTCCCTACAGACCGCATATCGCGGTCTGTGTATGTCAGTGCCCCGCCTGTCTGCAGTGCGGGCGCGCTGACTCAGGGAGCGTGGCCATAGCCTAAGCCTTCTGCTGAAGCAGACGCCCTGCACCTAGGTATTATTGTGTCTCCCCCGTCCCCCAGTGTGATGTGTATTTTACCTGTGTATTGTGTATTTTGTTGTATGTTTGCGTGCTTGCACGAATAAACCCCATTTTATTTTATAACTCTGTCTTTGCTAATGTAAATAATCCCAGGTTTTAAAAGGTGTTAAAAGTTCCAGGTCTCCCGTGACAGAGCAGAAGCCGGGTGTGGCTTCAGCTGCAGAGGAGCACCAGCAGTAAGAACCTCCAGTGTCTGCTGCCACGGTCACCTAGCTTCCTGGCAAATCTTGCCCTTGCTCCCCTGACAGGAAATCAGCCTCTCTTTGGCTTTCATTGGCAGCAGCTGCCCCTGGCCTTAAATAGCAGGCAGTTGCAACTAGTCTTTGCTCGTGAAAAGTACTGGTTACCTTGTCCTGTCTGAGCTCTCCCTTGCCTTTGTTTTGCCTTCTGCCTGTCTTGACCTTGGAACTGAATCTGACTACCTCTTGCCTGCCGCCTGCCGCGACCTCGGAACCAGACCTGACTACCCTTTGCCTGCCTTGACCTCGGAACCGGACCTGACAACCCTTTGCCTGCCGCCTGCCTCGACCACCGGGACATACCCAATTACCACTGCATCCCAAGCCTCTAATCCCAGGCCAAGGTCAGTGTATTACTCCCTACCTCTACCCTGCGGGTCCATATCCTGTTTTGCAGTCAGCAACGTTACACGTTGCACAAGCCAACGCAATGAATCCCGCAGAGGTAGCAAACGCCGTTACCCGTCAGGGCCAGCTTCTGGACACCCATGCCACCCGTCTAACTACGCTGGATCAGAAACTAGATTCAATCTCTGCTACACTGCAGACCCTGTGCAGCCACCTCAGTACCCCCAGGGTGACCCCATCTATGCCCGTGCCTTTAGCTAGTGACACTGCACCAGTATCAGTGGCCCTAAGGGAGTCTCGGACCCCTATTCCTGTCTGCTATGGAGGGCTCTCCTCGGCTTGCAGAGGATTCCTTAACCAGTGCCAGGTGATGTTTGACACACACCCGTCATCCTTTTCTACCCACCGCTCTCGAGTGGCATATATCTTCTCGCTCCTCACGGATGAAGCATTAGCTTGGGCGTCACCTCTTTATGAAAAAAAAATCCCTCTTGTTGGACGATTCCGTTGCCTTCATGCAAGTCTTCCGGACAATCTTTGATAACCCAGACCGTGCGGCTTCAGTTGAATTTGCACTACTACAGTTAAAGCAAGGCTCTCGCACTATGGGACAATATGCCATCAAGTTTAGGACCATGGCAGCGGAGAACGATTGGAACGAGGGGGCTTTGAAGGCTGCTTTCCATCAGGGCATTGAGGAGAGGCTGTAGAACGAATTGACGTACAGGGACCTACCCGCAGATCTGGAAGGACTGATAGTCCTTTGCATGTCCATGGACCTTCGGATGAGGGAGTGATGTCAGGAGAAAAAAAAGGAGCAAAACAGTGCACTGCCAGGGAGCGAAGTGGTGTAAATATATAAAGTCTATTTATTCATCAACACTCACAAAAACATACCCCAAAGGGCGAAACAGTAGCTCCTATGCGTTTCGGACGTATAGTTATACTCCTTGATAAAGGACCCCCATGGTCCGAAATGCGTAGGAGCTACTGTTTCACCCTTTAGACTTTATATATTTACACCACCTGGCTCCCTGGCAGTGCACTGTTTTGCTCTTTTTTTTCTCTTGCTAGATTACTATCTACAGATTTGCACGCCAATTGGATGGACCATGCAGGAATATGACAGACAGATGGAGTGGGTAAGATTTTTTATTAATCATTTGTGATTGTTATAGATGAGTACCATTAATAGCACAGTGTTGTCTCCAATGAGGTGTCACTAGAGTGCCTTATGGCACAATAGTTGGTCTCCTTCAGGAAACTTATGTGTTTAATAGGTGACTCACATATCACATTCCTCAGTATACCCACTCCGTTATTGACTCTGTCCACCAGTCCTGGTTTATTATTACGGACATATATGCTGGAAGTTCCAGTGACTTTGGAGCACCCATGTCACCCCATACCCCTATACGTTGAAGTGATTTCAGGAGCAGGATTGTTCTCACAGATTCCGGTACAATGAAACACCAGGAAAACGCCTGTGCTCTGAACAAGTAGGGGAGTTGCCTCTAGGTATCTGAACCCTCTCCCCATCTTCTTGTCGTTTGATGGTACCCATCTGCCTATGCTGGCAAGACCATTCCATGATAACCAAGGCTTTAGTGAACTCCGGAGCCGCTGGTATATTTGTGGATAAGGCCTTTGCTCAGCGGATCAAGATCACACTCCAGAGGAAGGACGCACCCATAGGTATCTCTTCCATTGATGATAGACAGTTGGGATTAGGGGTCGTATCACAAGAGATGGTTTAAATCAAGGCTACAGTTGGTGTTTTGCACCACGAACCTGTCCAGCTGGACATCATCAATTCCCCAGCCATTGATGTGGGTTTAGGACTTCCCTGGATACGTACCCACAATCCCCAGATCGACTGGATTTCGGGTCAGATAACTTGGGGATCTGCCTGCCATGGCAAATGTCTTTCACCCTGTCATCCTGTGGGTACTCTTCTGAACCGGCACTGGAGGATTTACCCGGTCTCCCGGCCTGTTACTATGACCTTAAGCGGGTCTTCGACAAGGGGCAGACCGAAGAATTACCTGTGCATCGACCGTTTGATTATGCGATCGATCTCCTCCCTGGGATGACTCCTCCTCGTGGATGTACGTATCCTCTTTCCGAACCGGAGACCAAGGCAATGAGGACCTACATTGATGATAACCTGAAGCGAGGATTCATCCACAAATCCTGTTCTCCAGCTTGTACAGGCTTTTTCTTTGTGGCAAAGAAGGACGGATCACTGAGACCTTGTATTTATTTTCGGGGTTTGAATAAAATGACTGTCAAGAACCGGTATCCTCTTCTTCTGATCAGTTTCATTGTTTTCATGGGGCAAAAGTTTTTACCAAGCTCGACTTAAGAGGGGCTTATAACCTCATAAGGATAAGGCAGGCTCATTTTTGGTAGTGGTCTTGGTGGTGTCTGAGTGATTTTGACGTCAATAGAATCTCAACGTGCTAGTTAAGATGCGATATGTAAAATTCTAATGACCTATTTATTTGTGATAAAGCATAAGCCATGTAACAATAGAATGTATTATCATTTTAATCTCATGCAGAACTAACCACATTTACATTAAATTGTCTGTCAACATTAATTGACTTTGTCCTACTTTTGTTTCCCCAAATACATCATGGGAAGATTCATATTAGTCACCCTTATTGGACACCAAGTGTGTCCATAATGTGTCACAGAGAGGGTGAAAGAATTGAGGGAAATGAGTCTTGTGAGGATGCACGCGTGGAAGCAATACAGGCAGACGCTGTCCCTTTTGAACAATATCTAGATTGCTTCCATTCGTCAAGCAGAAAAGCATTTATTGTCGCAGCAAACAATGTGTCACCAGGTGTAAGAATGACAACTCTGTATTTCACGTTCTTTTTGGGGAAGTACGACACAAAAACGCAAACACAAGTGAATATATAAAAATTGTATTAATATAACAAATCAATCTGTTGTTTCAATACAAGCTTATCACCATCTCTAGCACAGAAAAACAATACTTAACTAAACACAACAATATTAGAATAAAATGATCATATTCTTATCACTATCTAGCACAGAAAAACAATACTTAACTAAACACCACACTATTAGAATTTAGAGTATTAGGCTGCGCTTATAGTGCCAGCGACGCAATGTCACCCGAAAACAAATGTATTGCCGCCATCGCGTGCCTTTTAATTATTCATTAGGAATATGTTAATCAAATCTTTGAAATATCCTGTGTTTCTCGCATACATCAACAAAGGGAGAGGTCTCATTGAGGTGTTAATCGAATCTTGGTCTGAATTTCACCTGTTATGCTGCCATCTGCTCAGACAAGGCATGTAAGATACAGACATATAAATATATATTCAATCAGATACTGTACATACATATATATTTTCTATGTCAGACAATTTGCAATCTAAAATCACAGTTTATGATGAAATTGCTGGCTTCAATTCTTACAATTCCCCACCAAGAGGGCAAACGACATATAAAGGCCCTCTCAATTGTATGTCTCTAGGCGATGTTCTCAAGTCTTTAGGGTTTATTTTATTTTACAGAACATTACAAGTCCGATGAATATAAGAATACATTGAATTACGATTAGTACTTTGAACGTAAATCGTATGAGAGGATGTTGTGCCAAATTGTAAACAGAGTCCCACCAGTTGGTTTTAATCAGTTCTGATATAGTCTCTTTGGTGGTTTGTGTACTCTCCATCAGCATGTTTAAGTCCAGGGTCAATGGAGGGATAAGAACATTACATTCTGGAACAGCCCATCTAATTTCTGTTTCATATCTCAATGTTGCCAGGATTTGAGTAGTTTATGGTAGACGGGGACAGGAATGACTGTGCGGCCATTAATTTTCAAAATCTTGATTACCATAAGGCAATAATTTGAACTACTTAGATTACACTCACTATTCCCATACCATAATTTGGAGCCTTTAGCTACAATGCAAAATCTGCCATCAACCATATAAGTGATCCTTGCCATGCCATGGTAGTTTAATCTTTTTTTGTCTTGTCCTGTGTTCTGCTTCCTTGGACGCGCCTATAGTTTGTGCAGAGATTAAGCCACACGTGGCTTCAGACACATCAAACACGTTGCATCTCCATACATAGTGCTCATTTTGCTTGGAGCTGCAGGGGGTGTGCGGAGCTTGCCATTCTCCAGCAGGTAACTTGATCAACATCTGTGGTGGTGTCTGTAATTCTTTGAGTTTGTCACCATCCAAGTTTCCTAGCAAGTGGACCTGTACGAACTCCTTGTATATTTCGTTGGTGGGTATGATTGTTAGGAATAATGTAAGTGGAATCAAAAGATTTTAAGTTATATCGCACTTAACAGTCTGAAGTGTAATTTTAGACAAATCACGAATGGTGCACATGGTCACTCCTGTCTCCGTGTTTCCATGCCACTTCCAAATCTGGTCATCTATAACAAAATCAAAAAGATGTTCCAATTCAATCTCTCTTAAAACATCTGTAATTTTACTTAGTAGATAGTCTCTATAGGCAGCACATGCAATAGCTTTGCCCATCTTATTTTCTGTTGCTTTGTGGTTGTTTAGGGCAATTAACTGATTCATTTTGTCTTGCACTTGTGATAATATGGAACCAATATTGTGCATATTATAAACTATGACAATCTCCTCATTTTTCAACCCTAACTGTTAGTCCACTATGGATTGTAAAATCTTATTTTTTAACATATTCATACATTTTTCCTCATTTCCATATAGCGCCTCTATATCTGCCCTGTTCCAAACTGACATCCCAGATCCAAAAAGTCCTGAAATTGTACCAACCCATCCTTCTATATTCTTTTTGAAGTGCTTGGTCTTCAGAATCCCTGATGTACTTTGTATGCTTCCATTTTGACCAATGTTCCTTTTCCAAAAAGTGTGTATATTGTCAATCATAAATGTGTTATACATGCCTGCTATCTCTGTACTACGCAAATCTTTAGGTAAAGTCCAAATTGTGAAGTACAGAGAACAGGTGCATGTATACAGTAGAGGCCACTCTTATTCTAACAAAAACCAGTGGCAATTCCCCAAAAGACCCAGGTACATTCTGAATACATGCCTTAAACTTTCCTTAAACTAGCCCCAGCATTTCTGCATTGATTAATGGCCTATCAGATTAACAGCGGGGGTCCCTGGCAGTCCCATTCAAACTGAATTGGACTGCCAGGGATCCCTGTTGTGTTAATCCTATGGGTCGTTAGTCAATGCAGAAATGCCTTAAACGTGCCTCAAACTAGCCCAGCACATACCCAGAATGTAACCCGGCTAGTTTACAGCAAATGTTAGAATAAACGTTGCCTCTACTGTATATTTGAAATCATTATACAGTATGCGGTTAATTAGTTGTGCGACTAGACCACTAGGTCATTATTGGACATTCCTCTGAATTCCTAATGTCTAGTATAATACCTTCATTCTTCTGTACTTGAGCCCATGTGTGATTAGGTGCGCATATTACCATACCACTCTTAGATTAGCTTAATATTCCTATCGAAGTGAATCCTTCGTCTAGGTTCATCTGTGGTGTTTTCCCAGCCAATTTGGATGGTTTTATGGAATGCAACTCCTCCTGGAAAGATCCATCTGATATACATATCATTTAGCTGAATCACAGGTATAGTTATATCAAAATTAATGATTACCCAGTCACCTTCAGAACCAGTTGCAATATTCTGAGTTATATTAACCTCTTTGGACGTTTCCCTAATGCGCATACGTATGAAAACTGAAGTTTTTTTGTTTATCTCGTTTTTCACTTTTTATGTTTTGAACATTATGTGGGGTTTTATGGGAGGTCAGATTTATATTTTTGGAATATTTGACTTTGACTCCCAATGAGAAACCAACCGGATATCAGTACAAGAGCGCCGATCATTATAATTATAGACCCTTTGAGAACACTCTTTTCTTCTATCCATGTCTTGTGTAATGTATCCCATTCTTTTCCAAAAATGTGGAGTTTCATTTCTGGAAAAGAAAAAAAATGTTATTCTATAAGTGGTTGTTCAAATGCTTTTTAATTGATTGATATGATACCATTTTAGTAATGGTTTCCTTTTATACCCTGTCATTTTTATAAGGTACACTGCTGGACTTGCTTTGTCTACAATGTTAAAGGGACCTCGCCACACAGGTGTGAGGGCATGTTCTTTTTCCCCAAAATCTCTAACCATAACCGTGTCCCCAACATTGTATTCAAAGGGTCTTACTTTCTTGTCAAAGTATTTCTTTATTTGTTTTTTTTAGATTGCCCAGTGTTCTGTGCAACAAACATGTTTAGATTTTGAATATAATCGTCCATTTTGTTCACCCATGTTTTTGTAATTGCACCTTGCAGAATTGGTGTGGCAGCAGGGAGTCGTAAGTGACCTGGGGTACGCATGAGTCTGACGGTCATTGCTTGATAAGGACTAATCCCTGTCGTAGAATGTGGAGTAGACCTTATTGCCATTAGACACAATGGTAACATATCTTTCCAGGCTGTTGGTTTTCCTGAGCAAAATGTAGTGAACATGGTTTTTTTATTGTGCGGTTTTTCCTTTCTACAGCTCCAGATGATTGACGGTGATGGGCAATATGAAGTTTATGCCTAATCTCTAACAATTTCTGTAGTTGTGTAAATATTTGTCCTGTAAATGAGGGACCCATGTAACTGGTCACTACTTGTGGCAATGCCTACCTTGAGAACAATTCAAAAAGTAAAATTCTGGCAGCGGTGAACGCTGTCTGGTTCTTAATGGGAAAAGCTTCTATCCATTTTGTGAAAACATCGATAACAACCAAACAATTTGTAAAACCACCTGGTGTTTTTGGACGTTGCCCAATCAAATCAATTTGTAAGTATGTCCATGGGCCCTGAGGAGAGGGGTACAGATTGTAAAAAAGATTTATTTTTGGTGGATGGGGGATTTACTTGCAAACAGGGCGAACAGGTGGAACACTTCAAATAAACATCATCTCTGATTAAAGGCCACCAAACAGATTTTAGCAGCTTTAGCCGTGTCCTGTCTGCAGAGTAATGTCCACCCACAGGGTATGAATGTAACATTTGAAAAAACTCATCAGCACAATCTGGGAGAACACACACAGGATAACCCACATCCTTCTGACACAGTACATTAGAATTTGATTTTGTGAGTCAAGTGGCAATGACAGTGAACTCAGCCCATGCAGTAGGTACCGGAGCTGGTTTCCCTGCAATATGTAATTCCCTAACAATCTCATAGGATGCATATGATTTTTGCAGGGCCAGCAAGTCTGGGGGGATAGTTACTCAGTGCTGAAATGTCAGGAGCACTGGGAGGACTCCACAGATCAGCTTGCTTTGCTGCTTTCTTGGCACATTGATCTGCCAAACTATTTTTGTCTGAATGAATACACCCTTTAGAATGACCTTTGACTTGTATTATTGCTGAGGGTATTGTTCTTTGTTGCAGCAAGTTCCAAATATAATTTAGTAAACTTGCATGTACCAAAAGTTTTCCATCAGATGACAAACCCGTTGGATACATATAATGGTAACAGGGTAAGCGTGTTTACCACATAAGTGCTGCCACAATATGTATTGCTGTCTCGCAGCACTCTTTCCAAAGTACAGGCAATCACAGCAAGCTCTGCATACTGGAAAGAATGTGTTTTACATGAATGCATAATTATACGATCAGGAAGAACCATTGCAAACCCAGTGTATCCCGTACATTGGTCATGGTAGGATGATCCATCACAATACACATTTTCACCTGGCACAGAGGTATCAGAGATGGGATTTGGAAGCAGGGAAAGGGTAGGAGGGAGATGACAGGTATGTGGTTCACCTTTGTAGAGTAGGAAGGCAGGAAGAAGAGTGGTTTGTTTTGGGGTAATGTAAAGATCCCGTTGCATCAGCATCAATGTCCATCGAGATAAGCTTGGTGAAGAAATAATGGTTTCTCCGGGTTTGAGGAGTAAGTTCAAAGGCATATGTGGACTGTGTAGGGTTACGTTCTGCAATCCAGTGATGTACGTGAAATGCTGTATAGCCCAAAAGGTAGCCAGTAATTGTCTCTCACATGCTGTATACCTGGATTCAACATGAGTTAGAACACGGCAACCATATGCAATAGGTCGTAGTTTCCCATGTTTTTCTTGGTATGGGACTGTTGCTAAAGCCATGTCAGTTGCAGCCACCTCCAGGTGAAATGTCTTGGAAGGGTCAAGAGCGAGCAAGAATGTTGCTTCTATAACTGCTTGTTTTAAGGTATTGACAGCTTTTATGTTAGTTGCTGTCCATTCTAGTCTGATCTCATCTTCTGGTACCTCTTTTTTTTAGCAGATCGTACAGTGGTCTAGCGGTATCCGCAAGGGTGGAATGAAATCACGTTAATATTGTACTAAATCCAGAAATGATTGCAAGGCCGTTTTGGACGTAGGTAAATTCAGTCTCTGTATAATGTCCATCTTGTTTGTCCGGCTGTTTACCCTCAGATGTAATGTTAATCCCCAGAAAGGTGATGGATGTTTGTATTAGTTGGCATTTTTGGGGGTTTACCTTAAGGCTACGTCCCCAGTCACTACGTGCACGTCAGAGCGCCTGGCGGCGCATGCACCAGTTTCAGCTGCGATTTGTGGTCTAGGGGTTGCGATGGGACATTCGTCGGAAGAGCAGGGGGAGCAAAGACAAGATTTACAGGGGGTGGCGTGGTGGGGCCACGACATAACATGGATGCTTCACCCTCATTAGCTGAACTGCCACCGTGACCATCGCTCGACCACCACGCCAAAAGTAAAATATCTTGACTTTTGAAAAAGTGGTCACACATCGCGCTTTCTGCAAGTGCGCGCAGGCAGTGACTGGGTCCGGCCCCATAGAGGGCTGTACTTTGTGTGTCTCGCGCACTCCATTGCACACACAGCCACGGGCAGCGGGGACAAGGCTTAAGTCCGGCAGTGGCAGTAGAAAGATGTTCCTCTTCTGGCTTGGTAGCTAACAGCAAGTCATCCACAAATTGTAGTAGCGTTGCAGGCTTGGAAAATGCTGTCAGCAGGGCGGCCATTCTCTTGTGGAAGATGGTAGGTGAGTTATGGAATCCTTATTGTAAACCGATCCAGGTGTATTGGCGGTCTCTCCAGGTGAAGGCAAACTTGTATTGCGATCTTGCCTGTAGTTCAATACTCCAAAAACCATTAGAGATAACAAATGAAGAAAATATTTTAGCACAAAGGTGAATTTGGGAGGAGGGTAGGGGTTTCTCTGACAACTGGTGCACAGGCGGGGAGTTACAGAATTAAATTTTCTATAATCAACAAAATCGCCATGATCCGTCCGGCTTCTTAACCGGCCAAATATGTGAGTTTGTTGTTGATTCACATTCTCTCAGTACCCGTTGCTCCAACAAAGATTCAAGGTTTGCTGAAAGTGTGGTGCACTGCCTTTTGGAAGGGACTACTGTTTCTGCAGAAAATGCGCTATTCCAGGAATTATTTATTCTCCCTATATTTTCCCACAATCATGTTTATGTTTGGCAAGCACGTGTGTACAGTTCTGTATTATTTTTGACACCCTTGGGTCTATGTGAGTTGGTAGTGCAAGACTTTCCATTTTTTTTTATCGCATAGATCGCATGAGAGTCAGAGATAACACAATGTTCTCCCTTACCCCTGAACCGGATTTTCCCATTGGGGTAGACAATAACAGCACCATGATTCCTTAGTAAGTCAGATCCTAAAATATAAACAGTATCAGGTAATATCATTAAATATGCTTTTAGGCCTGGATGGCTACAGCATGTGATCCGTGAAAGGATTCTAAACCTAGCCTTTGTCCGGTAGACAGAGGATGTGAGTATGGATGTGACGTGTGGATGATTGATAGAGGCTCCTGTATCAATTAACATTTTCTGCTGTGAGCCTCCTGCTACAGTAGCCATGATAATAGGCCTATTGCATCCGTCATGCTTGAACTCCACAACAAGCGAGAGGGAGGCCACTGATTCCTATGCAGAGGCATTAGGACCAGTGATTTGATTAGTGATTTGGATGGCTCTTAATTTCTCCATCTCATTTTTAATTTCTGCCAATTCTTGCCGCAGCTCTGTATAAGATGGTGTGGCTGGCGGTGCAGGCGCTTTAGCATTTGCAAAATAGCAATTTTTTTAAATATGGCCCACCTGACCGTATGTATAACATTTGAAGGCTTCTCCCTTTGTTAAGGGTCCATTGATTTTCTCTGAGGGCCTGTACTGACTATACTTATTTTGGGGTGCGGTACCTTCTACTGCAAAAACTCTCCCATTACTGGCTTTATTTTGATCTTTAAGAATTGCTTCAGCCCTCTTTAAGCAATTCAACATCCTTGGGAATTGATTTTGAGCAGACACAGATAATCCTACCAGTTTACGAATCTCAGGTAATGTCCTGTTTCGTAATGCTCCTTTATAAATGTCATCATTCTGATTTCCTTGAGTTCCATTTGGCAGGGTGAATTTATAGAGAGCAAACCGTCTGTCAGTATACCCTTGTATAGATTCACCCCTCTTCTGTGCGTAATTTCCAAAAGCTGCGTGGTGATCCGCCTCATCTAAACCTAAGGCTTTTAGTTATTCTTCTAACAGTTGCTCCTTAGTTCAGGGATCTATAAACACTTTAGGAGGTAGACTTGTCCTTAAAGTATTGTCCATACTAGCCACAGTCACATCAAAGGAGTTATCATTTAAACTCCTATGGACTTTGTCAAAGTGATCGATTCGATCAGAACATTCACTGGATCATTCCCAACTATGGGCCCAAGTTCCTTGTTTAAAGCAGCAATTTCAGTGCTAGATACTGTAAGAGGCTTGGACACAGTGGTTTCTGAAATTCTGAGTCCCTGTGCATCTATCTGGCACTTGGTTGAAATTGGGGCCATTCCCAGGGGCATATCACAGTCATACTCTAACGCACAATCATACTTTCTTTCAGTATTTTCCAGAACATCCCAATTCATTTCATACCCATCTCTTTCTTCAATTTCAGGCACATTAAAAGCAGCAAAAGCAGCATTCCTCTTTCCTAACTGTTCTTTTAACAGATGTATTTATTTTATACAGAATGAATGATCAGTCTCTACATTGCTGGAAGATGCCACAGGAGCTCTAAATGCCCCCTGTGCATCCTTCAGCCTTTCCATAAGCCGCTCATTCTCCCTGCAAATTTCCCTATTCTTTAACTGTCTGCTAGTTCTCCACTCCCATAGCTGCAGCAGTTTTAGCAGAAATGTTAACAGATTCTTTTGCATTTTTTAAATCCTGCACTTTTTCGTCTAAATTTTGTTTTTGCAAACTTATGATTTTATACTGCTCTGCTATGCAGTGGGCAGCAAAAATCAGTGCAGTGTTTCCCTTTGACTTGGAAAGGTGCTTTTCTGTTATTGCCCATGTCACATAATCCTGTGCCTGAAGCCATGGATCATACATTTAACAATAATTTCAGGGTTTGTGACCGTTGCAATCTTTTTCAGCAGACCTTCCATTATTAAGTGTTAAATTATTACTCAAATTGCTACAGACATTTAACTGAACAACAGATACATTTATCATACAATACTATTCACTTATAAATACGTTTGTCCGACACACCAATTCCCCACTCCTACCTGGCTCGCCAATATGTAAGAAATACAAATCTGTATTTCACATTCTTTTTGGGGAAGTGTGACAGAGAAACGCAAACACAAGTAAATATATAAAAATTGTATTAATATAACAAATCAAACTGTTTCAATACAAGCTTATCACTACCACTAGCACAGATAAACAATACTTAACTAAACACCACAATATTAGAATTTACAGTATTAGAGAGAGAAAACAATATTAAAGAATCACAATAGTAGAGAGAACAACAATATGTCCTATCGTATAGTTACCCACACACTGCTGAAACCCTACAAGGTGTAGTGAGGATACCGTTATCTCTGGTCTCCTTCTTGGAGAATCTCCTGGGGACCTGCTGGTCTTTCTCCACTAAACTTACTGTGTCTCTAAACACTTTTTTTGAGGGGGGTGGAATGGGTCTTTCCTCTTTGAATTATTCATTAGGAATATGTTAATCAAATCTTTGAAACATCATTTGTTTCTTGTATACATCAACAAAGGGATAGGTCTCCTTGAGGTATTAATCAAATCTTTGAAACATTGTTTGTTTCTTGCATACAGTTAACAAAAGGAAGAGGACTCATTGAGGTCTTAATCGAATCTTTGTCCGT
Organism: Ascaphus truei; assembly: GCF_040206685.1. Lineage (NCBI taxonomy): Eukaryota > Metazoa > Chordata > Amphibia > Anura > Ascaphidae > Ascaphus > Ascaphus truei. Next base: position 281,554,993 of record NC_134487.1, read on the forward strand.
GTATCACCTGGTATCCTGCCATCTGTTCAGAAAAGGTATGAAAGTGTACATCTGCATCGCCCCAAAGGCGGATGCCGTCGCCTGACAATAAATAACAAAGTCCTCTGTCCCCCTCCAGTCTGCCGCCCTGCAGCTCTAGGCGGTACGCACGTCGCTGAAGGTATGTTTAGCTAAATAGGATTCCTGCATTTTGTTTTTGTGTCGCGCTATGCGATGCCACCGACTTTTGGTATAATCACGGCCGTACACAGAGGAGCCGCTTGCTCCCCCTGCTGTCTTCTAATGCAGGGGTGTGCAAAATGACGACGCTGGGTCACATTTGATGCCGCATTGCCATGCCGACGTGCCCCGAAGCAGTCTGAGTCAAAGACAGGTAACTTACAGTGACCTCGCGAGGTCCACCGGCATTTAATAAAAATGCTTTCAGGAAGAGCGCAGGGCCTCTGTAACCGCCGTTCCTCCCCCCAAAAAATCTGTTAACCATCCTGCGCCGCATCCTACAAAGTCCAACACAAAGTCCTGATGCCAGGGGGTCGCTCACTCTCAGGCCTGGTTTGAGCAATAACTCTTCCTGTTGCTCCATATAACCGCTCCCTGTAACTCCTCCTATTTCTCCCTATAACTCCTCCTATTCCTCCAAATAACCACTCCCTATAACTCCTCTTATTGCTCCAAAGACCCGATCCCTATAACGCCTCCTTTTGTTCCTTTCTATTACAACATATAACCGCAACCTACAACCTCTTATTGCCCAATATAACTGTTCCCTATAACTCCTCCAATTGCCCCATATAACCCCTCCTTATATCTTGTCTTATTACACCATTATACAGTACTCTATTATTCCATATAATCTCTCTCCCTAATTTTAAGGACCCTCATTTATAGTGACAGTGCAGAAACATTTTTTGGCATCCTATATTTGCTCTGTTGTCAACATTGAGTGGGACAGTGATGATGTAGTAATGTCACAATGATGTCACACCTCTAGATATTCAGATGAGGCATAACACATTGTACTGTATTGCAGAGCTTCATGGTTAAACAACCATGCTTGGGGAAATGATTTTGTTTCACATCTTTTGCTTGGCATTGGCCGTCGTGGGGGCTCAGGGGTTTCCAAAAAGAGCTTGCTGGGGTTCTGTGTTTTGTTAACCCATTCTCAGCTGTTCCAGCTGGTGGAGGTTAGTGGCTCCTCCTTCCCAGGTTTTGAGCCCGCCCCTCCCCACTTCCCTAGTTTGCAAGTTCCTCATTCTACTGGATATAGACCCACTGTGGTCTTTCTCCCTCCTAATAGAGGTAAATGAGAATTTTAATCCTAATAGAGGTATATTAGTATTTTATCTGCTAGTGTTAGGCCTTGCGAACAGGTGTTAGGCCTTGCGAACAAGTGTCTGCCTTGACGTGGCTCGCAAGCTTAGAATGCTTTGGCCAAAGGGTTAAACTAAATGACCCTATTTCAAGAGAATATATAAGTATTTTACTGTGTATTTCTGTCATGTTGGATGTAGCATTGGGCTTCTCTGTCGTCTGTTGTATACATATGCCACGCTCAATAGCACTCCATTTTGACACATATACATATATATATTTTGTGGGGGCTCAGGGGTTTCCAAAAAGAGCTTGCTGGGGTTCTGTGTTTTGTTAATAATGAATTGTGCATCAATTCTCTCATTCATTTAACCTATAGGGTTCCTTCAGGAGAAACATCCTTCCGAGCCTGGTGAGGACACAGGTACTGTAAAAGCAACACTACTTTTTAGTAGCAGTAACCCAATTTGTTTTATTGACACATCTAGGAGCACTGCTCTCCGTGACTATTTCTTTATTGTATGTATGTATAACTTTATTTGTATAGTGCCATGCATATACTGTACATGCTTGGTGTGTGTGTCCCACTGAAATGTGCCAGGGGGAGCAGTAATGTTGCTATATTTGTATAACACAAGCCAAGGGAGGTACCCAAATGCGTCAGTAATGAGGTGTGTTTTAAGATAGTCCTTATAGGTGGGGAGAGATGCTATTTGTCAGATATTGAGGAGAAGGGCATTCCAGAGACATGGGGCAGTAAGTGATAAAGGATTTAGGTGGGAAAGGGCTTTAGACACAAAAGGGGTAGACAGAAGAGATCCTTGAGCAGAACGCAACAGACAGGCAAGTGTACAGCAAGAAATTAGGGCTGAAATGTAAGGAGGGCCAGTGTATATCGGCTATTAACAAAAGAACAAGATGACTGCTCTGATTGCGCTCACTGCGCTATTACTAATGTTGAAATTGAAATTAGGTCTTGGGCCTGGGACATAGCAGGTTCAGCCGCGCTGAGCCGCGCTCCTGCTCTGCCTCGCCTGCTCAAAATGAAGCTTTTTCCTGTCCTTGCAGGCGAGGCAGTGAGCGCGCTCAGGGGGCGGAGGCGGGAGGCGGGGCTAGTCGCGCACTCCCATTTGATGTGAGCGATCACGTGACCGCTCACATCGCTTCCCCGAGCGGCAAATTTGAAACTTGCCTGTCTCGGCAAAGTTTCTGAGCCTCCGCACGCATCAGCACGCATGCGGAGGGGGAAACTATAGCCGCGCTGATGACAGATGCAGGGGGTTAGTGCATCTGCTCAGCGTGGCTCAGCAAGGCTGAAGCTACTATGTCCCAGGCCTTCAATGAGAAATCCAAGCTTTTTTATTAATTTCAGCTTGTGGTACACCGTTCTTCCGAAGATACTTACCTCCAAAGGGAGTGCCGGTATCTCCAACAAGTTTAAAGCTCCCGCGCCACGTGGGTCAATAGGAAGCCGCACTTTTTAAAAACCGCCATTACATAAACGCTGGAAACTGAACCTGCTTCAATCCAATGTAAAAAAACAAAAAATTATGAAAAGAAAATGCTCAACTTGGATTGTGTCTTTAAATTAAAACAAATTTTAATAATTTATATTAAAATAATATTGTAAACGTGGTGGAAACACAACACAAAACATGGAACTACAAAACCTTGTGTTGGCAGTAACTAGCAAAGTGCTGCTACTATTATCTTATGAAGTGGCAAAGTAAATAAAATATTGTATTAGGGAGATTTTCCCATTTATTGCAGTCTAATGGCAAATCACAGTTGTCGGTCTCTGGCTGAGCTCTAGGACAGCGGTGTGTAAACTGGGTGGCGTGCCCCTGGGTGGTGTGTCCTTTATTGAAGGGGCGCAGCGGTTACAGAGGCCCCGCGCTGAGAGCGCGAGGCCTGAGTAAATTTACTTACCGGCTTCAGTCCACGTGTCTCCATGGCAACGCGGCGTCAAATGAAGCCTGTTATGATGGAGGCATGTCAAATGACGCCGTGGATCAGATGACGTAACATCACATGACCCCGCAGTGTAATTGGAAGCGTCATTGGAGGTAAGGGGGGGGGGGCACGACCGAGGAGGAGTGCAGGCAGGGGGCTGCAGCGCAGGAAGCTTGTGCACCCCTGCTCTAAGAGATAATTGTATCCCGCTCCCTTTGTAAATATTGTTACTGTTGAACCACAGATAATTAGTCTATAAATCTGTCACTGGATACTTTGTTGTATTCAGAGCTTAGCCTGAAGATAGTGCTTGCCAAATTCCCATTTACAGTGCTGTATCTTTCCCTGTCTACAACCTTATTGTGGTAAATAGAGGAGGGAGAGGATGACAATGAAGAATAGGTAGTAGTGAGTATTTCCCTAATCAATAACATCTACATAACTTTATTGATTGCAATAATATGCTACTGAAGTTGTTTTTAGCCTCCCCTCCCCCCTCAGAACATATGGCGCCACGTTTGTATCGGAGACACAGACGTTCCATAATAGTTACCACATGAAGAAAGGCGCCGTCTAGCGCTCTGGAGTACGTGATCAGTAGCTTGTTGGCTGGATGTGGATCAGAGGGTGAAGGGGGGATGTATAAATTAAGTGAGATACGTGTCCCAGGAATCGTAGTGTTGCAGCTACACTCCGTAAGGACTAGAGCAGGATCACACCAATAAACGCAGTTTGCATGGGACCGAGTGTGAGGTAATAGAGGTTTAGAGGAATCTTCTTACCTCATATGTATAACCTCGCCTTCAGCTCAAAGTCCTGGGCTGCCTGCCTCGATCCACGCCATCTACTCGATGAATCCTCCTTGCGGGTGCCGCCGACAGAAAATAGCAGATAGAAATGAACAGGAAAAAGTCAGGGCACTCACATGCTGTCCACGATGAAATAAAGAGAAAAATTGGGTAACCAGGTCTTTGTGGAACAGAAAAAGGCTTTATTGGAACATATAAAAAGATGTTCAATAGGGAACAGTCCTCCCACCCGTTTCACGCAAGTGTTGCGCTTAAGCATGTGAGTGCGCTGACTTTTTTTCCTATTCAGTTACCGCATGACTAGGTGTTGTCTAACTAGTAACGGCAGATGCAACACACTGACATACATTTCGCGTCACACAGGACGCTTCTTCAAGTGTATAGCATTAAAAGAGAGAAGTATTTTGTAATTAATATGAGATTTAATAGGAAGCCAAGAGAGGGATTTAAGCAGGAGAGATGCTGAGACAGATTTAGCAGAAAGTGAAATGATGGAGGCATGGTGTAGAAATAGTAGAGGGGGCATGGTGTAGTGATAGTAGAGGGGGTATGGTGTAGTGATAGTAGAGGGGCCATGGTGTAGTGATAGTAGGGGGGGCTTGGTGTAGTGATAGTAGAGGAGGCATGGTGTAGTGATAGTAGAGGAGGCATGGTATAGTGATAGTAGAGCGGGCATGGTGTAGTGATAGTAGAGGAGGCATGGTGTAGTGATAGTAGAGGAGGCATGGTGTAGTGATAGTACAGGGGGCATGGTGTAGTGATAGTAGAGGGGGCATGGTGTAGTGATAGTAGAGGAGGCATGGTGTAGTGATAGTAGAGGGGTCATGGTGTAGTGATAGTAGGGGGGCATGGTGTAGTGATAGTAGAGGGGGCATGGTGTAGTGATAGTAGAGGGGGCATGGTGTAGTGATAGTAGGGGGGCATGGTGTAGTGATAGTAGAGGAGGTATGGTGTAGTGATAGTAGAGGAGGCATGGTGTAGTGATAGTAGGGGGGCATGGTGTAGTGATAGTAGGGGGGCATGGTGTCGTGATAGTAGAGGAGGCATGGTGTAGTGATAGTAGAGCGGGCATGGTGTAGTGATAGTAGAGGAGGCATGGTGTAATGATAGTAGAGGGGGCATGGTGTAGTGATAGAAGAGGGGGCATGGTGTAGTGATAGTAGAGGGGGCATGGTGTAGTGATAGTAGAGGGGGCATGGTGTAGTGATAGTAGAGGAGGCATGGTGTAGTGATAGTAGAGGGGTCATGGTGTAGTGATAGTAGGGGGGCATGGTGTAGTGATAGTAGAGGAGGTATGGTGTAGTGATAGTAGAGGAGGCATGGTGTAGTGATAGTAGGGGGGCATGGTGTAGTGATAGTAGGGGGGCATGGTGTCGTGATAGTAGAGGAGGCATGGTGTAGTGATAGTAGAGCGGGCATGGTGTAGTGATAGTAGAGGAGGTATGGTGTAGTGATAGTAGAGGAGGTATGGTGTAGTGATAGTAGAGGAGGCATGGTGTAGTGATAGTAGGGGGGCATGGTGTAGTGATAGTAGGGGGGCATGGTGTAGTGATAGTAGAGGAGGCATGGTGTAATGATAGTAGAGGGGGCATGGTGTAGTGATAGAAGAGGGGGCATGGTGTAGTGATAGTAGAGGGGGCATGGTGTAGTGATAGTAGAGGGGGCATGGTGTAGTGATAGTAGAGGGGGCATGGTGTAGTGATAGTAGAGGGGGCATGGTGTAGTGATAGTAGAGGGGGCATGGTGTAGTGATAGTAGAGGGGGCATGGTGTAGTGATAGTAGAGGGGGCATGGTGTAGTGATAGTAGAGGGGGCATGGTGTCGTGATAGTAGAGGCGGCATGGTGTCGTGATAGTAGAGGGGGCATGGTGTCGTGATAGTAGAGGGGGCATGGTGTAGTGATAGTAGAGGGGGCATGGTGTAGTGATAGTAGAGGGGGCATGGTGTAGTGATAGTAGAGGGGGCATGGTGTAGTGATAGTAGAGGGGGCATGGTGTAGTGATAGTAGAGGGGGCATGGTGTAGTGATAGTAGAGGGGGCATGGTGTAGTGATAGTAGAGGGGGCATGGTGTAGTGATAGTAGAGGAGGCATGGTGTTGTGATAGTAGAGGAGGCATGGTGTAGTGATCATAGAGGAGGCATGGGTACATTTAGCAGGGGGAGAATAACATATTCTGCAGATTCTGTGGGATTTAATCATTTTCTTCATCCTATGTGACCTAATTACAGTGAGTTGTTTAATGGATTAAAGGGTCAGTCCTACTAATGAGCAAAGTGACCTAATGACAGTGATGTGTTTAATGCGTTAAAGGGTCAGTCCCAGGTAGGAACAAAGGCACCTAATGACACTGACGTGTTTTAAAGGGTTAAATGGTCAGTCTCACGTAGGAATACCTCACCTGTGCTGCCGGGCCCCCTTTGCACTGAAGGGTTAAATCTCTTATCCCATTTACCCAATATCTGGGGGGGGGGGAGGGGGGTGCATTGCTCACAAGTAATAACCAAGATTTTTCTTTTTTATACAGTTTCGACCAAGGTTAGAATAGCCCTGATTTGCAGTATACTTGGAGCAGTGGCAATAACATCGGCCATTGCGGGCTTTATATATTACGACCGGTAAGTTATGTAATATTCTATAAGCGTATAGTTTCACTTGTATACTTATTAATGAGTTATGTAATCTATATATATATATAAAACTCAAACGATGTTTATCTGTGGGTTTGTGCGCGCTCTCATTGACTGTCATTGGCTGTCAAGCTCTCCCATTGGATGACTGCGGGGTGGGCCTTGGCTGTCATTGGCACTCATTGCCTGACAACGGTGCGGGCCCTGGCTCTCATTGCCTCTCGCGGTCTCTGAGTGCAAGGCAGGGTGATGTCATTATATACACAGTGATTCTTCACCAGGGCTCCACGGAACCCTGGGACTGCGTGGAGCAGTCCCAGGGGTTCCACCTGGCCGCCCGCACTCACTGCTGCCCCTGGCTCTCCCCTCCCCCTCCTTGGAGCGCGCTTGCCGTCCTCACTGACTCAAGCCTCCTGCTGCCTGAGATATGGGATGGCAGAGGGAGATGTCCTGTGAGCAACGGGGGGAGGAGAGGTGGGGGAGAGAGGGTGATCCGTGCTGTCGGCGGAGAGGAGAGCTGCTGCTTCCCCTGGCTCTCCCCCCTCCGCTCTCCACGGAGCGCACGTGCAGTCCTTGCTGACTCACGCCTCCTGTTGCTAAGATCAAAATTCTTCTTATATGTAGCTTGGTAGGAACTGTGGCAATAATATCAGCCTTTTTAGCATATATAAATTATGACTGGTAAGTTATGTAATATTCTATAAGCGTATAGTTTCACTCGTACACTTATTAGTGGGTTATGTAATATTCTATAAGCGTATACTTTCACATGTACATTTATTAGTGGGTTATGTAATATTCTATAAGCGTATACTTTCACTTGTACACAGTGCCGCAGACAGATTTCCCCGGGACCCAGGACTAGAGTTATGAGCGCCCACTCCCGTGCCGGCGTCTTCCAAGCTCTCCATTGCACACATAGCTTGCCTGCTCCTTTATTTCCCCACCATTTCCCATGTATTTCTCTCCTCTCCATCTCACTCTTACCCCCTCTCTTTCTCACTCACCCCCACTCCTCTCACTCTCCCTCCATCAATTACCCAACTCTCATTCAATCCCACTCCCTCAATCCACTCTCCTCATACTCATCCCCCTCCCCCTGGCCACACATACACACACAATCCTCCCGACAAAATACATACCAAAAATCCTCACCCACCCCCCAAATACAAAAAACGTACCCCCCCCCATATATATGTAGCCAGGGTCCCCCTCTGGGCTTTTCCCTTGTTCCCCTCACCCCCTCTCCGTGCGGGAAGGCGCGAGTGTTCGGCAGGCGCTGGTGGTGCAAAGGGGGGATCGCCGAAGGCTCCGGTGGCTCTCTCTGCAGGGCGCCACCATGTTTGCCGTGCGAGGGCATGCGCAGAGGGAGTTGCGGCAGCCATTGCAGTTAGCGCATGCGCAGTACGCTAGGCGCACGCGGTGGCCATGCTCTGCGGGGACTACAACTCCCAGATGCCACTAGGGCTGCAAGCACACATGATCGGACACAGCCAATGGGGCTGCTGCAATCCCCTGCGGCTAGAGTTGTTACATTTGGCGTGCTGGGGACCAAGGAGTTGGAGCTGGGATGCCATCAGAGTAGGGTGTATGTGTGTAGGGGTCTGGGGCTCCTGTACTAGAGAAACAGAAAAAAGGGGGAGCAAGGGGTTAAAACACTCTATCTTGTAGAAACTGAACGTAGGGCAAGCCCCAAAGAAGACAATGCCTCTATGTGGGGGAGGGGGAGATTATAATATAATAAAATACTCACACGGCCCAGTGTAAGTACAGATGTTGATTGGTAACTTTGGAGTTTCCCAAGCCCATCCAGGCCAATAACAGATGGTGGGTGCTGAACAGATGGTGGGTTCTGGTGTGCAGTCACGAGCAAGGAGCCCCTCTGCGGTGCCCGTGTTCGATCCGGTTCCTCCCCAATAACCCCTTGCTCCCCCTTTTTTCTGTTTCTCATACTGCACCAAGGGTCTTGGATGGTCCGTCTTTGGGGTTGAAGCAGAAGGGATATTTAGGTCATCTCTCAATATCTAGAGGACCGTATGTATCGGTAACATTGTTTGTTCTAATTTATTGCAATAATTTTATTTCAATTCAGATCTTTTACTATTGAGTAAGCGCCTGTTTTTCTGTTCTTTGCCCCTGTACTAGGCCAGATTACCCCCAGTAGGCCCCAGCTAGGCCCCGACTCAACTCAGCTTGTGGTTACTACAGGGACAGGCCCATAAGATAGGGACACTGCCTCTGTAGCATTGAAAGTTAGGGACACACTCAGGACGTGGCTGCATCCTGATTACAGGTGGTCTGGGACCAGACACCTGCTACACAGAGACTATCTTCACGGTGGGACCCTCCAACCGGATACCACTCCCAGCGGAGACGCACTCATCACAGACGACTTCATTGCTGGATAAGTGGATCCAATCTACCCTGTTGTCGGCGCGTCCGGGTGCTGGAGCACCCGGCAGGTACCTAAATACACCAAGTGCACCAACCGTACATTTATTCTAAGGGGCAGCGCTGTCTCACACATGGGGATGGGAGCAGGACACGGTGTGGGGAACATGGTGGTGGGTACGGCCGTGCATGGCTTGGAGGGTAGCTGTATCTTATTAGCATTTAGTAGAAACCGGCAAGATACACATGTGTTGCAGTAAAAGTTATTATTATAATCTGTGTGTTATTATTATTGGCTCCTGTGAGGGGCTCCTCCCACTACGTTGGGATCCTTCGCAGGTGGAGGCGCTGCACCAAGACGTTAAGTATATCACCCCAGGCTCCCAGTGGCGGACGCATAGGCCCTCTGTGAGCCAACAGATAGCGGCAGTACCGGTAGCCTTCCTGTTTAGGGGGAAACAGGGCTACATTTGGAGGCGCTGCTGAGATTCAGACCTGGGGTGCCTGAACTAAGTCACTAAATGATGTCGCTCGCCCTATCATTACCTTCCCGCCAGGAGGTTTATGAATGGGCGTTGAAGAGGCAAGTCCAGCCTCAACAGACGCTTGCTGTTGGACAGGTCCCCGCTAACACCTCCTATGACATATGTCTCTTACTGGGTCAGTACCTAGGCCTACGAGATGCAAAAATCCTAGGCCGCCGCACAGAAGCAGACTGAGTGTGGTGCCCAGTTTTAGTGAGTGGGGAACAAGATTGAATAGAAGGAGGCCCATCCAACTTTTGGCTCCATGGAGCGCTCAGTAACGGGTGTCCCATTATCTACCCCGAAATGCCTGTAAAATCCAAATCCTGTAGTTCTCGCACGTACTTGCAAGAGGTTGCTATGCGACTGTTTCCCTCGCCCTCAGAGAGCCTTTGTGGAGATAACGCTGTGTCATAGCCTGTTCTAACTGCCGCTCGAGTATGGGTAGCCCCAGTTCCCATGTGCCGTCGACATACAAATGTTGGCAAAAGCCATACAGCAGCTGGGAGTCACCAAGACCGAATCCCCTCCCTCGCAGCAATATCGTATGCTCAAACTTTTCAGGAATAAAACCTACTCCCGCAGGCGAAGAGACCTTCAAAGCTGGAAGGACTCCACCTTGCAAGTTCTGGAGGAATGGTCCTGCCCAGACACTGTCTTTTTACGGAGGATAATGGAGTGTCTGAGACCTCCCGCATCTACAATGATGAAGATGTACAGGGATCAGCATACCGAGGTCAAGGCGCAAAAGCTGATGACTGCACTGACACGGATCTATGGCGTGGAAGATGATGAAAGTGAGCTGTGGTCCAAGTACTATCATCTTTGCCAAAAAGAGGGGGAAGACCTACCAAATTTATTCAGCGGATCCAGCTGGTTTTGTGGGACCTACGCTCTCACAAAATCATGAAAGCCTGCGAAGTAAATTAGTATCGCCGAAAACATTTCCTGTGAGGGGCTATAACCATCCATCATAGTGTTAGAATGATTCAATGCTTCTTGCTACAAGGTGAGCCTCCTACGGTGGAAGATCTACTGAGCGTGGTGAAAGGGCATGATGCTTATACATGTCTGCATGCCCCTAAGAAACTGAAAGAATCATGTAAGGAAGAGACCAAGGAAGCAAAGGCCTCGAGGCCTAAAGAGGCGAAAGGTGCCGAAGATATCTCTCTTCCCCGTGGTGCCTGTTTCCGCCCCCAATGAAACCAGGAGTTTGGCTTCTAATCCTGCCCTCAAGGGCCAGAAGGATATCCGCTGCTATCATTGTGACCGACCCGGTCATGTCTCTAGGAACTGCCCAAAGTCCAACGCACCCATCACCGGGGTGGCCAAGTCCTACGTCGTAGAGGCGCAACCCTTACGTCTAAAAGCGCCACAATCTCTTGCAACCATACTGGAGCTGGCGGAGAATGAACCGGAGGACTGCCCTGACGAAGCAACCCAACAGGACGTTTACAGTAGAGTGGGACCGACCGCCCTCATCCTGGTCCACGTGGAAGGCGTATATGCGTCGGCCTTGCTGGATACCGGGTCCCAGGTGACCATCATCGACCGGCTCATCTATGATCAATATCTTAATCATCTGCCCTTGCAGTTGGCGGCCAAGATGAAGCTGTGCGGTCTGAGTAACGAGGACTACCCCATTGAAGGTGTGGTGCAAGTACGAATGGACATACCTCAGTTAAACACGAACAAGACCCATCCCATGGAAGTGGAGGCCCTGATATGTCCTGAGCCCCGAGAACACCCATGTTCCCCCATCATATTGGGGACAAACGCCGATGTGGTGAGGGAAGTAATTCGGGCGTATCTTCACGAGACGGGTGAACTGCCACTATCTTCTCTACGTATCCATCCGGTACTCAAAGAAAAGTGCTACGGGGTCGCGACAGAAGAGGATTATGGAGAAATCTTCAATCACACGGAGGGGTTGATCGCGATTCCACCAGGGGGAGTGAGGCGCATGGAAGCAGTCACTGCCTATCCAAACCGTAACGAAGACGAATGATACTTCTCTATAGACCACCTCCGAGAAGGACATCAAAAGAGGGCACAAGATGGTTCCAGAGATACGGGAGTGGAGAACCTCCATTCCGGAGAGAGTTATGGTATCCATCCAGAACCTCTCACCGCATCCAGTGCCATTGGAAATCGGTCAGAGACTGGGTAGGATTGTCAGGAATCGGCGTTCTCCTCGCTTTCCACACAGAGCACTCCCTCTCCGCAGGGAGCCCCTGGACACACAAAACAATCCTGCCTTACCGGCCTCCACGGCTCCTCGCCCCTGCTGCTGTCGCGGGATCACTCTCCTCGGCGATTCCTCTGCTCAGCGCCGGGCGCGCCCACGCCCTCCTGCATGCACACCTACACGCACGCCAGCCTCAGACGTTATGTGCATGCATTCCCAGCTTACAGAGCACACGCCTAACAGAGCACTTTTAACCACTGCTCCTGCAGTGAGGCGTCACCCCCAAGCATCACACAGTTCCATGCAAATCAAGGATTACACTCAGCTGGGCTGTAACACCTCCCTCCTATTAGGGAAGACTCCTTGCAGTCCTCCAGGCCTGCCCCCTTTTCCCATTGGCCTGCCCAGCTTTATTATGCCTGTGCTTCCCATCACTCGTCGCTCGACATAGTCTCTGTATGGAAGTACTTCTGGATTCTCTCAGTGGTTTCACAGGTTCTGACGCGGCTTGTACGACTACCCCCTCTGGCTCTCGATCTCGGCACCCCTTGGACAACGCTCACTCTGGTAACCCCTTGAACACGGCTTGGACTACGACCTATCTCCACTCTCCACTCCCTGACCTCGGCAAGGCATTCATCACTCTATCTCTACAACCGGTATCATCTCATTTCCCCCCTCATCATCTCATTTCCCATCATGCCCCTCCCCCCCCCCAATATCATGATCATCTCGAGCCAGCTTCTTGCTTCTTACCTTGCCTAGCACAGCACCGAAACAGGAGTCTGTGGCGCGTTCGCTGCCGGGGGGTGTGCTCCGCCCCCACTGTTCTCTCATTGGTTCTTTCTCCTCCAATCACCTCCCGGCCACCGGCCGCGGCCCGTCCCCTCTGCACTAGCGCCGTCACTGCCGGCATACTCGCACTTGCCAAGGGGCTCGCGCTTCCCGCGGGACTCGCGCTTGCCCGCCACGCTTCCCATTACACTGGGAAACTATAATTCGCCACACTTTGATTGCCAATTCTCCACAAGTGGCGAATGGCGACAAGGTTGCCCACCTCGGCTTTAGAAATAACGAAGTGGGACACAATTCAAATTGGGGAGGAAATTCAAAGAAAGAAGAGGAGAAGCAGGATGGAGGAAAGATGCTAGAGGAGGAGGAGTTTGATTGATAAGAAACGTGAGAAAAAACAACAAAGGAGAGAAAAAAAACAACAAACGAGAGAGAGAAAAAAACCGCCAAACGAGAGAAAAAAAAAAACGCCTAACGACGAGAGGAAAAAAAAACGCCTAACAACGAGAGAACTGTAGGAGCTATAGAGGTTGGTTATATGGAACAGTAGGAGCTATAGAAATTGGTTATATGGAAGTAGAGAAGTTATAGGGAGGTGTTACATGCAGTAAAAGGTGGAGATATAGGGAGGAGTTACATGGAGTAATACAGTAGGAGGAGTTATAGGGAGAGGTTATATGGAGCAATAGGAGGAGTTATAGGGAGAGGTTATATGGAGCAATAGGAGGAGTTATAGGGAGAGGTTATATGGAGCAATAGGAGGAGTAATGTAACTGATGGAATGTTATGTTTTAGAAATAACGTCGTGTGACAATTCAAATTGAGGAGGAAATTCAAAGAAGAGGAGGAGAAGGATGGAGGAAAGATGATGGAGGAGGAGATTGTTGTTTTTTTTTTCTCTCGTTTGATTAATAAGAAACGAGAGAAAAAACAACAAACGAGAGAAAAAAAACCCAACAAACGAGAGGGGGAAAAAACCGCCTAACGACGAGAGAGAAAAAAAAACGCCTAACAAGAAAAAAAAAACGCCTAACGACCAGAGAATTGTAGGAGCTATAGAGATTGGTTATATGGAACAATAGAGAAGTTATAGGGAGGTGTAACCAATACTGAGCCCGAAGAGTATGCAGAGACTCCAGTTTCAATAACTGAAAGTAATCAAGACCCTTTGGAGGGAACCTCCACCGATTTCACCGGATACTGGTGGGCACCTCCTGAAGGAGCGCCGGGTAATGGGCCTGAGCCTGAAGTCCCCTCACCTGCGGCTTTAACAAGTCGCCCCCTCGACCCCAAACGTCCCAGTTTTGTGCCCAATAGAGACTTTGTTCAATCAAGCAGAGACTTTGTTCAGCTCGATTCACCCATTATGAGAGAGTCGGGGCTCAAGCTCCAGATCATCTCTCTTACGACGAAGCTACAGTACAGAGACAGAGACTCGCAGGAATCAAAGAGTGAGGCCCTCCCACTAGAATGGCTTACGATCAGTTAGGGGCACCCCCACTGAGTCTCAGTAGCCAGCTACAGCTAAGCTGGCCTCGGTTCTAAATATGTTGACGGAGTTATGTAATCTGGTTTAAAGTGCATGTGAAAAGTTGTACATATTATGCCTTGCATTTTTATTGTGTAAACTTATGTTGTGTTACGCTGTTCCGAAGCGGGGACGTTGGTATTTTTCACCAGGGGACATTGGTATTTATCACCAGGGGGAGGATTTAGCCAGGGTCCCTGTGACAGGGTAAATAAAAGCCACCAGCTATATGCCTGGCAGACATATGTTTAGTCTGCAGTGCAGCAGTGATGAGGTTAACTTCAGCTGGGAAGCTCATGGCAATTAGTTGAATCCCAGCTGCCTAATCAAGGTGTGTTAAAAACACCAGGATGTGCACACATGCAGCCTAGCTGGTCAGCAGACAGGAGTGAGTTACTGAAGAGATTACTGCTATAAGGTCTGTCTTTTTGTATGCTGTCTGAAGCAGGGAAATACCCTGAAAACTCTGGAGAGAGAACAGCTTCATTTAAGGTCTGTTTGCAAAGTACATTTTGATGAACTGTTGTGTCCTGCACACTGAAGAAAACCTGTTTTGTTTACATGCTGAAGATAAGCTATTTTTCTTTGTTTGCTGATGAGAAGCTATTTGTTTTTGGTGTGCTGTATGTTTTAAGGATAAAATAAATAAGCCTTATCCAAAGAACCCGCGTGTGAAGTTGCATGTACACTGCAACAGTCCCCCTCTGGGCTTTCCCCTTGTTCCCCTCACCTCCGCTGCATGCGAGAAGGTGAGTGCTCAGCAGGTGCTGGTTGTGCGAAGGGGGGCTGCGGGTGGTTGCGGCTGGCGATGGAATCGCCGGAGGCTCTTGCGGCTCTCTCTGCAGGGCGCTGCCATGTTTGCCGTGCGGGCGCATGCGCTGAGGGAATCACGGCAGCCATTGCAGTTAGCGCATGTGCGGAGTATTGATAGTAGAGGGTGACATGGTGTAGTGATAGTAGAGGGGGCATTGTGTAGTGATCGTAGAGGAGGCATGGGTACATTTAGCAAAACAATTGGCGACAGGGGGAGTGTAACATATGCTGTAGATTCTGTGGAATTTAATCATTTTATTCATCCTATGTGCCCTAATGACAGTGATGTATTTAATGGATTAAAGGGTCTGTCCTACTAAGGAGCAAAGTGACCTAATGACAGTGATATGTTTAATGCATTAAAGGGTCAGTCCCAGGTAGGATCAAAGGGACCTAATGACACTGATGTGATTAAAGGGTTAAAAGGTCAGTCTCGCTTAGGAATCCCTCACCTGTGCTGCCGGGCCGCCTTCGCGCTGAAGGGTTAAATCCCATATCCCATTTACCCAATATCTGGTGGGGAGTGGGGTGCATTGCTCACAGGTACTGTAATAACCAAGATTTTTCTTCTTTATACAGTGATCACCTCAAAGATAAAAATGCTACTACTTTGTAGTGTGCTCGGAGCAGTGGCAATTATAGCAGCCCTTTTGGCATATATAAATTACGACCGGTAAATTATGTAATATTCTATATGCGTATAGTTTCACTCATACACTTATTAATGAGTTATGTAATCTATATATATATATATATATATAAAACTCAAACAATGTTTGTCTGTGTGTTTGTGCGCACTCTCATTGGCTGTCAAGCTCTCCGATTGGCTGACTGCGGGGTGGACCTTGGCTGTCAATGGCTCTCATTGCCTGACTATGGTGCGGGCCCTGGCTCTCATTGCCTCTCGCGATCTCTGAGTGCAAGGCAGGGTGACGTCATTATATACACAGTGATTCTCCACCAGGGCTCCGCGGAACTCTAGCACTCATGCCTCTGGTATTAGGATGTATTAGTCCTCTGTGTGCTCTTCTCTCCTAGTTTGCAGTTATCTGGGGAACGGTTACATTGTGTCTCCTCAGCAAATCACACACTGTGTCAGGCGCTGTGGTTTCTTATTGGAACTCTGAATGGTCAACAACCTTCCACATGTACCGCTGCTGTCTACAGTAGGAACTATGATTACTATTTCTCACACGCACAGGTTTGTGATATACACTAGTGGTTACTAGCTCTAGGGTACTGATCCCTTCATACTGATAATTGTATATATATTTATATATAGCTATTTATTTACTAATTATGCTGCCTTCTAGGAGTCCTGGTAACAATCTATCACATGCACAGGCGTGTGATATATACTGTTACAGTAGTTACTAACTACAGGGTACTGATCCCTTCATATAGATTATTATATACAGAGCTACTTATTTAATCTAGTTCTGTGCAGCAATTATATAGCTATTTACTTCAGATACATAAGCTATATTTTAAGTACACTTCCTAACACAATAGTAGGCTCAATCCTATATTAGCCACTCCAATAAGGAGCCATTATTGCCTTGATCATATGTAATTTGGACTGGTTTATGTAGGCTAGTATCATCCTAAACATTGCTCCCATTAGCACATTGCTCACTAGCACTTCAATAGAGGGCAGCATTTTTGTGTTTGTCTTTCGTCGGTTAGTTACTCCGTTATTTTGATTAACCTATTAAAAGATCATTTTAATTATCTATCACTATTTCACCACTGAGGGGGATTGAGTGCCCACAACTGGGGTGGCTTTTTCCTCCCCTAATCTAGCTATTAGGCCCAGGTCCTGCCTCAGCTCACATTCATATGAGTGGGAGTAAAGCATGCTAAAGCTTATCACACTTTTGTGTATCTGGGTCATAGTGAGTTCTCATTTAACTCACCTGGCCCTGCGGCCAAAAGTGTGCTGTAAATTCTTGTTGATGTGCTGGTTTGAACCATTTTTACTCTTTTTAGGATGAAAATTAAGCCTGAGGATGAAGAGAAGTGCATGCCAGCTGTCAGCCCAAGAGGTAACACAAATATGATGCTGTATTTTACAGTTCAACTGCTCCTAAAAGAGATATTTTAATCCTGGGTCTAAGTAGGATCATATGCTCATATTTTGTGTGTCATTTTGGGATTTGGGGAAGAGTTAGAGGGAAACGCTTATCCAATATGAGGAGTTATAAAGTGCAGTTATATGGAGCAACAGGAGGAGTTATAGGGAGCGGTTATATGTACAATAGGAGTTATAGGGAGCGGCTATATGTACCATAGGAGTTATAGGGAGCGGTTATATGTACAATAGGAGTTATAGGGTGCGGCTATATGGAGCAATAGGAGGAATTATGGGGAGGGATTATATGGAATCATAGGAGTTATAATGAGCGGTGGACCAACAGGAGTTATAAGTAGTGGTAATATCGAGTAAAAAGATTAATTATAGGCAGCAGTTTTATAGAACAATAGGAGGCGTTATAGGGAGCGGTTATACTGTATGTACAATAGCAATCGTTATAATGAGGCGTTAATGCAGCGGCGGATTTGAAAATCCGCAACCTCTAGGCACTTAGCTGTATCAGTCGCCTCCTTGCTGTCGCCCTCTATCTCCTTTGGAACCCCAGGGTCAAATGATGCCACGGACGTACATCATCAACATGATGGCGCATGGCGTTGCCATGGTAACGTGATGTAATGACGACATTTTATGTCGCAACCTCACATTGCCATGGCAACAAGACACCATGTGACGTCACGTTGGAACATACGCAACGTCATTTGACAATGGGGTTCCAAAACAACTATAGGGCGACAGCAAGAAGGCGGCCGACACATGTAAGTGCATTCCCATTAGGTCCGATAGGCCCGAGAGCGCAGCAAATGTATATTGGGGCAGGCATTTTTACCACCCCAAAATTTTGCCACCCTAGGCCCCCGGCCTAATGGGAAATCCGCCACTGGGCTAAAGGGAATAATAGGAGGTGTTATTAGATAGTATAGACCAATAACAGTTATTAGGAGAGATAACATCGAGAACTAGGATGAGTTATAGGGAGGGGCTATATGGAACAATAGGAGTTATTGGGAGTGGTAATATTGAGCAATAGGAGACGGTATAAGGTGCACTTATGCAGAACAATAGGAGAAATGATAGGGAGAGGTTATATGGAGCATTAGGAGGCATTAAAGGGAATGGCTATATGGAGTAATAGGGCGTCGTTATATGGAGCAATATAAGCAGTTAAAGGGGCATCACTATATGGAGCTAAAGGAGGAGATTATAGGGTGCAATTATACGAAGCAATAGGGAGAAGTTGTATGGAGCAATAAAAGGAATTATATGGAGAAATTGTTGGGAGTTACAGGGATGCAGTATATGGAGAATTAGGAATTATAGAGAGTGGTTATATGGATCAATATTAGCAATTATAGGGGCTTCAGCAAACACCAGGAGGAGTTATCGAGAGTAGTTATATGGAGGATCTGGAGAAGTTAAAGGGATGTGTTACAGTATATGGAACAATAGGAGCTATAGAAATTGGTTATATGGAACAGTAGAAAAGTTATAGGGAGGGGTTACATGCAGTAAAAGGAGAAGATATAGGGACAAGTTACATGGAGTAATACAGTAGGAGGAGTTATAGGGAGAGGTTATATGGAGCAATAGGATGAGTTATAGGGAGCAATAGGAGGAGTTATTGGGTGAGGATATATGAAACAATTAGAGGAGAAATGTAACTGATAGAATGTTATGCTTTAGAACTAATGAAGATGGATGAAATTGAAATTGAGAAAGAGGAGATGGATGGGAAAGAGAAAGCTACAGAGCAAAAAGAGAGAGTGTGGAAGAAGCAGAAGCAGAAGAGATGGGGGAGGTAGTTCAAGAACTGAAGATAGAAGAGAGTGGGCGAAAATGAAGGGAAGGAAGAAAAGAAAAAAAGGGAAAACATGTAAAATGGTTGGATGAAAAGGAGGGGGAAAAAGAGCAGGAGGGGGGAAAAGAGGATAAGGGAAAAACTGAAGGAGTTTAGAAAAGAAAAACTAAGAGAAAAAAAGAGAAACTAAGAAAAAACACAAACTAATACAAGAGACACTCTTTAGCACATGGGTGGGCAACCTATTCTTGAATGTAGCCACAGGTGTGGTGAATTAGAAGTGAAGATAGCCACACCGTGTAAATATTGAGGTATTATGTTGCACATTCGTCATCATCTCCTCACCACCCTCATCATTATCATCATCATCTAATTTCCCCCCTCATCATTATCATATCTCATTTCCCCCCCAGCATCATCATCATATCATCTTCTCACCACCCTCATCATCATCTCATTTCACCTCACCCTCATAATCCTCTCATTTCACCCCCCTTCATCATCATCTCATTTACCCTCCCCTCATCAACATCTCATTTCACCTCCCCCTCATAATCCTCTCATTTCACCCCCCTTCATCATCATCATCATCTCATTTACCCTCCCCTCATCAACATCTCATTTCACCCCCCTTATCATCATCTCATTTCACCCCCTCTCATCATCATGTCATTTCACCCCCATCATGTCATTTCACCCCCCCCCTCATCATCATGTCATTTCACCCCCCCCTCATCATGTCATTTCACCCCCCCTCATCATCATCTCATTTCACCTCCTTTCTTCATCTCATTTCATCCCCCTCATTCTCATTTAACCTACCTCATTATCTCATTTCCCCCCTCATCATCTCATTTCCCATCATGCCCCTCCCCCCCCCCAATATCATGATCATCTCGAGCCAGCTTCTTGCTTCTTACCTTGCCTAGCACAGCACCGAAACAGGAGTCTGTGGCGCGTTCGCTGCCGGGGAGTGTGCTCCCCCCCCACTGTTCTCTCATTGGTTCTTTCTCCTCCGATCACCTCCCGGCCACCGTCCGCGGCCCGTCCCCTCTGCACTAGTGCCGTCACTGCCGGCGTACTCGCACTTGCCAAGGGGCTCGCGCTTCCTGCGGGACTCGCGCTTGCCCGCCACGCTTCCCATTACACTGGGAAACTATAATTCGCCACACTTTGATTGCCAATTCTCCACAAGTGGCGAATGGCGACAAGGTTGCCCACCTCGGCTTTAGAAATAACAAAGTGGGACATAATTCAAATTGGGGAGGAAATTCAAAGAAAGAAGAGGAGAAGCAGGATGGAGGAAAGATGCTGGAGGAGGAGTTTGATTGATAAGAAACGTGAGAAAAAACAACAAAGGAGAGAAAAAAACCGCCAAACGAGAGAAAAAAAACGCCTAACGACGAGAGGAAAAAAAAACGCCTACCAACGAGAGAACTGTAGGAGCTATAGAGGTTGGTTATATGGAACAGTAGGAGCTATAGAAATTGGTTATATGGAAGTAGAGAAGTTATAGGGAGGTATTACATGCAGTAAAAGGTGGAGATATAGGGAGGAGTTACATGGAGTAATACAGTAGGAGGAGTTATGGGGAGAGGTTATATGGAGCAATAGGAGGAGATATAGGGAGAGGTTATATGGAGCAATAGGAGGAGTTATAGGGAGAGGTTATATGGAGTAATGTAACTGATGGAATGTTATGTTTTAGAAATAACGCAGTGTGACAATTCAAATTGAGGAGGAAATTCAAAGAAGAGAAGGATGGAGGAAAGATGGAGGAGGAGATTGTTGTTTTTTCTCTCGTTTGTTGTTTTTTTTTCTTCTCTCGTTTGTTGTTTTTTCTCTCGTTTCTTATTAATCAAACGAGAGAAAAAAAAACTCAACAAACGAGAGGGGGAAAAAACCGCCTAACAAGAAAAAAAAACGCCTAACGACCAGAGAACTGTAGGAGCTATAGAGATTGGTTATATGGAACAATAGAGAAGTTATAGGGAGGTGTAACCAATACTGAGCCCGAAGAGTCTGCAGAGACTCCTGTTTCAATAACTGAAAGTAATCAAGACCCTTTGGAGGGAACCTCCACCGATTCCACCGGATACTGGTGGGCACCTCCTGAAGGAGCGCCGGGTAATGGGCCTGAGCCTGAAGTCCCCTCACCTGCGGCTTTAACAAGTCGCCCCCTCGACCCCAAACGTCCCAGTTTTGTGCCCAATAGAGACTTTGTTCAATCAAGCAGAGACTTTGTTCAGCTCGATTCACCCATTATGAGAGAGTCGGGGCTCAAGCTCCAGATCATCTCTCTTACGACGAAGCTACAGTACAGAGACAGAGACTCGCAGGAATCAAAGAGTGAGGCCCTCCCACTAGAATGGCTTACGATCAGTTAGGGGCACCCCCACTGAGTCTCAGTAGCCAGCTACAGCTAAGCTGGCCTCGGTTCTAAATATGTTTACGGAGTTATGTAATCTGGTTTAAAGTGCATGTGATAAGTTGTACATATTATGCCTTGCATTTTTATTGTGTAAACTTATGTTGTGTTACGCTGTTCCCAAGCAGGGACATTGGTATTTATCACCAGGGGGAGGATTTAGCCAGGGTCCCTGTGACAGGGTAAATAAAAGCCACCAGCTATATGCCTGGCAGACATATGTTTAGTCTGCAGTGCAGCAGTGATGAGGTTAACTTCAGCTGGGAAGCTCATGGCAATTAGTTGAATCCCAGCTGCCTAATCAAGGTGTGTTAAAAACACCAGGATGTTCACACATGCAGCCTAGCTGGTCAGCAGACAGGAGTGAGTTACTGAAGAGATTACTGCTATATGGTCTGTCTTTTTGTATTCTGTCTGAAGCAGGGAAATACCTGAAAACTCTGGAGAGAGAACAGCTTCATTTAAAGTCTGTTTGCAAAGTACATTTTGATGAACTGTTGTGTCCTGCACACTGAAGAAAACCTGTTTTGTTTACATGCTGAAGATAAGCTATTTTTCTTTGTTTGCTGATGAGAAGCTATTTGTTTTTGGTGTGCTGTATGTTTTAAGGATAAAATAAATAAGCCTTATCCAAAGAACCCGCGTGTGAAGTTGCATGTACACTGCAACAGTCCCCCTCTGGGCTTTCCCCTTGTTCCCCTCACCTCCAATGCATGCGAGAAGGTGCGAGTGCTCAGCAGGTGCTGGTTGTGCGAAGGGGGGCTGCGGGTAGTTGCGGCGGGCGACGGAATCGCCGGAGGCTCTTGCGGCTCTCTCTGCAGGGCGCTGCCATGTTTGCCGTGCGGGCGCATGCGCTGAGGGAATCACGGCAGCCATTGCAGTTAGCGCATGTGCGGAGTAGTGATAGTAGAGGGTGACATGGTGTAGTGATAGTAGAGGGGGCATTGTGTAGTGATCGTAGAGGAGGCATGGGTACATTTAGCAAAACAATTGGCGACAGGGGGAGTGTAACATATGCTGTAGATTCTGTGGAATTTAATCATTTTATTCATCCTATGTGCCCTAATGACAGTGATGTATTTAATGGATTAAAGGGTCTGTCCTACTAAGGAGCAAAGTGACCTAATGACAGTGATATGTTTAATGCATTAAAGGGTCAGTCCCAGGTAGGATCAAAGGGACCTAATGACACTGATGTGATTAAAGGGTTAAAAGGTCAGTCTCGCTTAGGAATCCCTCACCTGTGCTGCCGGGCCGCCTTGGCGCTGAAGGGTTAAATCCCATATCCCATTTACCCAATATCTGGTGGGGAGTGGGGTGCATTGCTCACAGGTAATAACCAAGATTTTTCTTCTTTATACAGTGATCACCTCAAAGATAAAAATGCTACTACTTTGTAGTGTGCTCGGAGCAGTGGTAATTATAGCAGCCCTTTTGGCATATATAAATTACGACCGGTAAATTATGTAATATACTATATGCGTATAGTTTCACTCATACACTTATTAATGAGTTATGTAATCTATATATATATATATATATATATATATAAAACTCAAACAATGTTTGTCTGTGTGTTTGTGCGCGCTCTCATTGGCTGTCAAGCTCTCCGATTGGCTGACTGCGGGGTGGACCTTGGCTGTCATTGGTTCACCTTTCCTGTCTCACCCTCAAATACTTTCTGGCAAGCTACCCAGCTACCTGAACAAGCTCCTCACCCCTACCACATGCAGTACCTATCACCTGAGATCAGACTCCAAAAGACTATTCATGATCCCAAGACTCAACAAAGTATCCGGACGTTCCTCCTTCTCCTTCCGTGCACCCCAAAACTGGAACAACCTACCAGAGACTCTCATATCCGCCACCAGCTTAAGTTCTTTCAAATCTAAGGCTGTCTCACACTTTAATCTGGTCTGTAACTGTTTCATACGCTCATAATATATATTTTCTTTAACTGTGCATGCAATGTCTTGTATATAATGTATACCTAGTTCATTTATGTAACTGTATTTGTAACCATGTATTATTTTGTTTTACTCTGTGCCCAGGACATACTTGAAAACGAGAGGTAACTCTCAATGTATTACTTCCTGGTAAAATATTTTATAAATAAATAATAAATAAATTGGCTCTCATTGCCTGACTATGGTGCGAGCCCTGGCTCTCATTGCCTCTCGCGATCTCTGAGTGCAAGGCAGGGTGACGTCATTATATACACAGTGATTCTCCACCAGGGCTCCGCGGAACTCTAGCACTCATGCCTCTGGTATTAGGATGTATTAGTCCTCTGTGTGCTCTTCTCTCCTAGTTTGCAGTTATCTGGGGAACAGTTACATTGTGTCTCCTCAGCAAATCACACACTGTGTCAGGCGCTGTGGTTTCGTATTGGAACTCTGAATGGTCAACAACCTTCCACATGTACCGCTGCTGTATACAGTAGGAACTATGATTACCATTTCTCACACGCACAGGTTTGTGATATACACTAGTGGTTACTAGCTCTGGGGTACTGATCCCTTCATACTGATCATTGTATATATATTTATATATAGCTATTTATTTACTAATTATGCTGCCTTCTAGGAGTCCTGGTAACAATCTATCACATGCACAGGCGTGTGATATATACTGTTACAGTAGTTACTAACTACAGGGTACTGATCCCTTCATATAGATTATTATATACAGAGCTACTTATTTAATCTAGTTCTGTGCAGCAATTATATAGCTATTTACTTCAGATACATAAGCTATATTTTAAGTACACTTCCTAACACAATAGTAGGCTCAATCCTATATTAGCCACTCCAATAAGGAGCCATTATTGCCTTGATCATATGTAATTTGGACTGGCTTATGTAGGCTAGTATCATCCTAAACATTGCTCCCATTAGCACATTGCTCACTCTAGCACTTCAATAGAGGGCAGCATTTTTGTATTTGTCTTTCGTCGGTTAGTTACTCCATTATTTTAATTTACCTATTAAAAGGTCATTTTAATTATCTATCACTATTTCACCACTGAGGGGGATTGAGTGCCCACAACTGGGGTGGCTTTTTCCTCCCCTAATCTAGCTATTAGGCCCAGGTCCTGCCTCAGCTCACATTCATATGAGTGGGAGTAAAGCATGCTAAAGCTTATCACACTTTTGTGTATCTGGGTCATAGTGAGTTCTCATTTAACTCACCTGGCCCTGCGGCCAAAAGTGTGCTGTAAATTCTTGTTGATGTGCTGGTTTGAACCATTTTAACTCTTTTTAGCATGAAAAACAAGTTAAAGGTGGATGATGAAGAGAAGTGCATGCCATCTGCCATCCCAAGAGGTAACACAAATATGATGCTGTATTTTACAGTTCAACTGCTCCTAAAAGAGATATTTTAATCTTATGTCTATAAAACCCCCTAGAGTATATTAAGATCATGTGCTCATATTTTGTGTGTCAGTTTGGGATTTGGGGAAGGGTTAGAGGGAAAAGTTTATCCAATAGGAGGAGTTATAGGGTGCTGTTATATGGAGCAATAGGAGGAGTTATAGGGAGAGGTTATATGTACAATAGGAGGAGTTATAGGGAGAGGTTATATGTACAATAGGAGGAGTTATAGGGAGTGGTTATATGTACAATAGGAGTTATAGGGAGCGGCTATATGGAGCAATAGGAGGAATTATGGGGAGGGATTATATGGAATCATAGGAGTTATAATGAGCGGTGGACCAACAGGAGTTATAAGTAGTGGTAATATCGAGTAAAAAGATTAATTATAGGCAGCAGTTATATAGAACAATAGGAGGCGTTATAGGGAGCGGTTATACTGTATGTACAATAGGAATAGTTATAATGAGGCGTTAATGAAGGCGTTTGAAAATCCGCAACCTCTAGGCACTTAGCTGTATCAGTCGCCTCCTTGCTATCGCCCTCTATCTCCTTTGGAACCCCAGGGTCAAATGATGCCACGGACGTACATCATCAACATGATGGTGCATGGCGTCGCCATGGTAACGCGATGAAATGACGGCATTTTATGTCGCAACCTCACATTGCCATGGCAACAAGACACCATGTGACATCACGTTGGAACATACGCAACGTCATTTGACACTGGGGTTCCAAAAGAACTATAGGGCGTCAGCAAGGAGGCGGCCGACACATGTAAGTGCATTCCCATTAGGTCCGATAGGCCCGAGAGCGCAGCAAATGCATATTGGGGCAGGCATTTTTACCACCCCAAAATTTTGCCGCCCTAGGCCCCCGGCCTAATGGGAAATCCGCCACTGGGTTAAAGGGAATAATAGGAGGTGTTATAATGAGAGACAGTATAGACCAATAACAGTTATTAGGAGAGATAACATCGAGAACTAGGATGAGTTATAGGGAGGGGTTATATGGAACAATAGGAGTTATTGGGAGAGGTAATATTGAGCAATAGGAGACGGTATAAGGTGCACTTATGCAGAACAATAGGAGAAATGATAGGGAGAGGTTATATGGAGCATTAGGAGGCGTTAAAGGGAATGGCTATATGGAGTAATAGGGCGTCATTATATGGAGCAATATAAGCAGTTAAAGGGGCATCACTATATGGAGCTAAAGGAGGAGATTATAGGGTGCAATTATACGAAGCAATAGGGAGAAGTTGTATGGAGCAATAAAAGGAATTATATGGAGAAATCGTTGGGAGTTACAGGGATGCAGTATATGGAGAATTAGGAATTATAGGGAGTGGTTATATGGATCAATATGACCAATTGTAGGGGCTACAGCGAACAACAGGAGGAGTTATCGAGAGTAGTTATATGGAGGATCTGGAGAAGTTATAGGCAGTGTTCGACAATCCTATACATTTACACGCCGGGGGCGGGTGGATTTAACCCCCGGGCGAGTAAACATTGGCCCAAGCAGCACACGTGGTTGTTTTTTTAAATTTCCTCGCTCGCGCTGAAAAAAAAAACTCCCCCTACCTGACAGCTGATTGGCGCGCGCTCCCAGGCTTTGTGGGCGCCCGCCCCCAACGAGCGGCCATTCTTTCTCTGCCAGGGGATCTGTTGGAGGGTAAGTACTCTCCATGCTGCGGCCCCTCTGCTCCTTCCCTGCCTCCTGCAAGACAACCCGTGCGGTCCCCACAACCCGCGGCCCTCTGCCACGCCTTTGCGTTAGCTCTCCCTCCTCCTGTCCTCTTCCCCTCTTCCTGTCCGCTTCCCCTCCTGTCCCCTCCCCCTGTCCCCTTCCCCTCCTCCTCTCCCCCTCCCCTCCTCCTCCTGTCCCCTTCCCCTCCTGTCCACCGATCGCTGCCCGGGGCGAGAGGTCCCCACTGTTGCAGCCCGGTTGGCATACAGGGGGGGGGGGGGAATAATTCCCTGACGAAGAAACCCGTGAATAGGAGTTTCGAAACGCGTAGGAAGGTTTGTGGCCATCCAGGGACACCATAGCTGTACACACCAGGCGGTGACGTCAGCGGAGGAGACGCTTGGAAATCACTCTGCTGGCATCGAGACCACGAGGACATCAGGAAATCTCCCCGCACCAAACGAACGGACGTCAGGCACCCCACAGCAAAGGCTATCCCTGGCAAAAGACCCCGTACCACTGCACATGTCCTACTCAAGGACGGTGAGTAGGATTTCAGTTTTTACCATCGGCGGAGCAGCACGGCTTCACTAAGCACAAGCGCTTGGAAGCCTTCATTTCATTTATCCAACAGGAGTCATCTACTGTTTATTAACCCAGTACATGTTTTACATCAATTGTAGACACAATTGTTTTAACCATTAAATGCTCTTTATACCTTTACCACCACGTCTTATATTGTCTCAAGGGTAATACACTATTGTGGTGTTTTTGTTTATCTCTTGTCTCCCTCTCTGAGGTATCCATACAAGAAGAAACTACTGCACAAGACTCTGTTCCATCCACTTTCCTCAGCGCCACAAGAGGTTTTTCTACACACATGTAAAATGGTTGGATGAAAAGGAGGGGGAAAAAGAGCAGGATGGGGGAAAAGAGGATAAGGGAAAAACTGAAGGAGTTTAGAAAAGAAAAACTAAGAGAAAAAAAAGAGAAACTAAGAAAAAACACAAACTAAGACAAGAGACACTAGCACAGGGGGGGGCAACCTATTTTTGAATGTAGCCACAGGGGTGGCGAATTAGAAGTGAAAATAGCCACACCATGTAAATATTGAGGTATTATGTTGCGCATTCGTCATCATCTCTTCACAACCCTCATCATTATCATCATCATCTAATTTCCTCCCTCATCATCATCATATCTCATTTCCCCCCCAGCATCATCATCATATCATCTTCTCACCACCCTCATCATCATCTCATTTCACCCCCTCATAATCTAATTTCACATCCCTTCATCATCTCATTTCACCCCCTCATTCTCATTTAATCTCCCTCATTCTCATTTCCCCCCTCATCATCTCATTTCCCATCATGCCCCCCCCCCCAATATCATGATCATCTCGAGCCAGCTTCTTGCTTCTTACCTTGCCTAGCACAGCACCGAAACGGGAGTCGGTGGCGCGGTCGCTGCCGGGTTGTGTGCTCCGCCCCCACTGTTCTCTCATTGGTTCTTTCTCCACCACTCACGTCCGCGGCCCGTCCCCTCTGCACTATGGCCGTCACTGCCGGCGTACTCGCACTTGCCGAGGAGCTCGCGCTTCCTGCGGGACTCGCGCTTGCCCGCCACACTTCCCATTACACTGGGAAACTATAATTCGCCACACTTTGGTTGCCAATTCTCCACAAGTGGCGAATGGCGACAGGGTTGTTCACCTCGGCTTTAGAAATAACGAAGTGGGACACAATTCAAATTGAGGAGGAAATTCAAAGAAAGAAGAGGAGGAGCAGGATGGGGTTATATGGAGCAATAGGAGGAGTAATGTTAACTGATGGAATGTTAGGCCTGGGACATAGTACAGAAGGCCGTGCAGAGCCGTGCTGAGCAGATGCACTTACCCCCTGCATCTGTGATCAGCGCGACTTTAGCAGCCGCTTCCACACACTTCCACATGCGTGCGGAGGCTCAGACATTTTGAGCAGACAAGCAAGTTTAAATTTCGGCGCTGAGAGGAGCGGAGGAGCGGTCACGTGACCGAAAACAGACAACGGGAGCGAGGGACTAGCCCCTCCTCCCGCCACGCCTACGCCCCCAAAACACACTCTCTGCCTTTTCTGCCAGGACGTAAAAAAGCTCCTGATTGAGCAGGCGAGGCAGAGCAGGAGCGCGGATCAGCACGGCCCGAGGCCTTATGCTTTAGAAATAACGAACTGGGACGAAATTGACATTGAGAAGGAAATGGTTGGAGACAATCCGAACAAGAAAGAAGAGGAGGAGGTTAAAAAGAAGTGGAGGATATAGGAAAAGTGGAGGAGGAAAAAGAGAGAGTAGATTGAATGATAAGAATGTTTGGGTTTGCCTTGGCCTCCGTCCCCCCTACCACGCCCCCCTCCGGTTGGTTGTCCAGTTTGGGGGGGTGGGTTGGTGGGAGGTTTTTTGGAGCGGCTTCTCCAATATGGTTTCCACTTGCCATCGATCCGGGACCTGGATGAGGACAAGCAGCTCATGACAAACTGGTGATCTCTGAGTGCAAGGCAGGGTGACGTCATTATATACACAGTGATTCTCCGCCAGGGCTCCGCGGAACTCTAGCACTCATGCCTCTGGTATTAGGATGTATTAGTCCTCTGTGTGCTCTTCTCTCCTAGTTTGCAGCTATCTGGGGAACAGTTACATTGTGTCTCCTCAGCAAATCACACACTGTGTCAGGCGCTGTGGTTTCTTATTCGAACTCTGAATGGTCAACAACATTCCACATGTACCGCTGCTGTCTAGGAACTAATGTTACCATTTCTCACACGCACAGGTTTGTGATATATACTAGTGGTTACTAGTTACAGGGTACTGATCCCTTCATACTGATCATTGTATATATATTTATATATAGCTATTTATTTACTAATTATGCTGCCTTCTAGGAGTCCTGGTAACAATCTATCACATGCACAGGCGTGTGATATATACTGTTACAGTAGTTACTAACTACAGGGTACTGATCCCTTCATATAGATTATTATATACAGAGTTACTTATTTAATCTAGTTCTGTGCAGCAATCCTATAGCTATTTACTTCAGATACATAAGCTATATTTTAAGTACACTTCCTAACACAATAGTAGGCTCAATCCTATATTAGCCACTCCAATAAGGAGCCATTATTGCCTTGGTCATATGTAATTTGGACAGGCTTATATAGGCTAGTATCATCCTAAACATTGCTCCCATTATCACAATGCTCACTCTAGCACTTCAATAGAGGGCAGCATTTTTGTGTTTGTCTTTCGTCGGTTAGTTTCTCCATTATTTTAATTTACCTATTAAAAGATCATTTTAATTATCTATCACCATTTCACCACTGAGGGGGATTGAGTGCCCACAACTGGGGTGGCTTTTTCCTCCCCTAATCTAGCTATTAGGCCCAGGCCCTGCCTCAGCTCACATTCATATGAGTGGGAGTAAAGCATGCTAAAGCTTAGCACACTTTTGTGTATCTGGGTCATAGTGAGTTCTCTTCTAACTCGCCTGGCCCTGCGGCCAAAAGTGTGCTGTAAATTCTTGTTGATGTGCTGGTTTTAACCATTTTTACTCTTTTTAGCCTGAAAAAAAGAAAGCCTGATGATGAAGAGAACGGCATGCCAGCTGTCAGCCCAAGAGGTAATACTAATATGATGCTGTATTTTACAGTTCAACTGCTCCTAAAAGAGATATTTTAATCCTGGGTCTATAAAACCCCATACAGTATATTAGGATCATTTGCTCATATTTTGTGTGTCAGTTTGGGATTTGGGAATGAGTTAGAGGGAAACGTTTATCCAATATGAGGAGTTATAAAGTGCAGTTATAGGGAGCGGTTATATGTACAATAGGAGTTATAGGGAGCGGCTATATGGAGCAATAGGAGGAATTATGGGGAGGGATTATATGGAATCATAGGAGTTATGAGCGGTGGACCAACAGGAGTTATAAGTAGTGGTAATATCGAGTAAAAAGATTAATTATAGGCAGCAGTTATATAGAACAATAGGAGGCGTTATAGGGAGCGGTTATACGGTATGTACAATATGAATAGTTATAATGAGGGGTTAATGCAGCGGCGGATTTGAAAATCCGCAACCTCCAGGCATTTAGCTGTATCAGTCGCCTCCTTGCTATCGCCCTCTAACTCCTTTGGAACCCCAGGGTCAAATGATGCCACGGAGGTACGTCATCAACATGATGGTGCATGGCGTCGCCATGGTAACACGATGAAATGACGGCATTTTATATCGCAACCTCACATTGCCATGGCAACAAGACACCATGTGACGTCACGTTGGAACATACGCAACGTCATTTGACACTGGGGTTCCAAAAGAACTATAGCGCGACAGCAAGGAGGCGGCCGACACATGTAAGTGCATTCCCATTAGGTCCGATAGACCCGAGAGCGCGGAAAATGCATATTGGGGCAGGCATTTTTACCACCCCAAAATTTTGCCGCCCTAGGCCCCCGGCCTAATGGGAAATCCGCCACTGGGCTAAAGGGAATAATAGGAGGTGTTATAATGAGAGACAGTATAGACCAATAACAGTTACTAGGATAGGTAACATCGAGCAATAGGATGAGTTATAGGGAGGGGCTATATGGAACAATAGGAGTTATTGGGAGTGGTAATATTGAGCAATAGGAGACGGTGTAAGGTGCGTTTATGCAGAACAATAGGAGAAATGATAGGGAGAGGTTATATGGAGCATTAGCAGGCGTTAAAGGGAATGGCTATATGGAGTAATAGGGCGTCATTATATGGAGCAATATAAGCAGTTAAAGGGGCATACCTATATGGAGCCAAAGGAGGAGATTATAAGGAGCAATAGGGAGAAGTTGTATGGAGCAATAAAAGGAATTATATGGAGAAATTGTTGGGAGTTACAGGGATGCAGTATATGGAGAATTAGGAATTATAGGGAGTGGTTATATGGATCAATATGAGCAATTATAGGGGCTACAGCGAACAACAGGAGGAGTTATCGAGAGTTGTTATATGGAGGATCTGGAGAAGTTATAGGGATGGGTTACAGTATATGGAACAATGGGAGCTATAGAAATTGGTTATATGGAACAGTAGAAAAGTTATAGGGAGGGGTTACATGCAGTAAAAGGAGAATATATAGGGAGAAGTTGCATGAAGTAATACAGTAGGAGTTATAGGGAGAGGTTATATGGAGCAATAAGAGGAGTTATAGGGACCTGGATGAGGCCAAGCAGCTCATGACAAGCCGGTACCTTGAAATGGTGCAAGGATCGATCCCGATTCTAACCGGTTTATGAACCGGAGAGGAGGAGCTGCGCAATCTTCGGCTCCAGTTACATGGAGTAATACAGTAGGCGAAGTTATAGGGAGAGGTTATATGGAGCAATAGGAGGAGTTATTGGGTGAGGATATAGGGAGCAATAGGAGGAGTTATTGGGTGAGGATTTAGAGGAGTAATGTAACTGATAGAATGTTATGCTTTAGAACTAATGAAGATGGATGAAATTGAAATTGAGAAAGAGGAGATGGATGGGAAAGAGAAAGCTACAGAGCAAAAAGAGAGAGTGTGGAAGAAGCAGAAGAGATGGGGGAGGTAGTTCAAGAACTGAAGATAGAAGAGAGAGTGGGCGAAATGAAGGGAAGGAAGAAAAGAAAAAAAGGGAAAACATGTAAAATGGTTGGATGAAAAGGAGGGGGGAAAAGAGCAGGAGGGGGGAAAAGAGGATAAGGGGAAAACTGAAGGAGTTTAGAAAAGAAAAACTAAGAGAAAAAAAAGAGAAACTAAGAAAAAACACAAACTAAGACAAGAGACACTAGCACAGGGGTGGGCAACCTATTTTTGAATGTAGCCACAGGGGTGGCGAATTAGAAGTGAAAATAGCCACACCATGTAAATATTGAGGTATTATGTTGCGCATTCGTCATCATCTCTTCACCACCCTCATCATTATCATCATCATCTAATTTCCCCCCTCATCATCATATCTCATTTCCCCCCCAGCATCATCATCATATCATCTTCTCACCACCCTCATCATCATCTCATTTCACCTCCCCCTCATAATTCTCTCATTTCACTCCCCTTCATCATCATCTCATTTCCCCTCCCTCATAAACATCTCATTTCACCCCCCCCTCATCATCATCATCATCTCATTTCACCCTCTCATCATCATAACATTTCACCCCCCCTCATCATCATCTCATTTCACCCCCCCTCATCATCATCTCATTTCACCCCCACTCATCTCATTTCACCCCCCATCATCATCTCATTTCACCCCCTCATCATCATCTCATTTCACCTCCCATCATCATCTCATTTCACCTCCCTTCATCATCTCATTTCACCCCCCATCATCATCTCATTTCCCCCCCCTCATTCTCATTTCCCCCCTCATCATCTCATTTCCCATCATGCCCCCCCCCCCAATATCATGATCATCTCGAGCCAGCTTCTTGCTTCTTACCTTGCCTAGCACAGCACCGAAACGGGAGTCTGTGGCGCGGTCGCTGCCGGGTTGTGTGCTCCGCCATCCACTGTTCTCTCATTGGTTCTTTCTCCACCACTCACGTCCGCGGCCCGTCCCCTCTGCACTAGCGCCGTCACTGCCGGCGTACTCGCACTTGCCAAGGGGCTCGTGCTTCCTGCGGGACTCGCGCTTGCCCGCCACACTTCCCATTACACTGGGAAACTATAATTCGCCACACTTTGGTTGCCAATTCTCCACAAGTGGCGAATGGCGACAGGGTTGTTCACCTCGGCTTTAGAAATAACGAAGTGGGACACAATTCAAATTGAGGAGGAAATTCAAAGAAAGAAGAGGAGGAGCAGGATGGGGTTATATGGAGCAATAGGAGGAGTAATGTTAACTGATGGAATGTTAGGCCTGGGACATAGTACAGAAGGCCGTGCAGAGCCGTGCTGAGCAGACGCACTTACCCCCTGCATCTGTGATCAGCGCGACTTTAGCAGCCGCTTCCGCACACTTCCGCATGCGTGCGGAGGCTCAGACATTTTGAGCAGACAAGCAAGTTTAAATTTCCTCGCTGAGGGGAGCGGAGGAGCGGTCACGTGACCGAAAACAGTCAACGGGAGCGAGGGACTAGCCCCACCTCCCGCCACGCCTACGCCCCCAAAGCACGCTCATTGCCTTTTCTGCCAGGACACAAAAAAGCTCCTGCTTGAGCAGGCGAGGCAGAGCAGGAGCGCGGATCAGCGCGGCCCGAGGCCTTATGCTTTAGAAATAACGAACTGGGACGAAATTGACATTGAGAAGGAAATGGTTGGAGACAATCCGAACAAGAAAGAAGAGGAGGAGGTTAAAAAGTGGAGAATATAGGAGAAGTGGAGGAGGAAAAAGAGAGAGCAGATTGAATGATAAGAATGTTTGGGTTTGCCTTGGCCTCCTTCCCCCCTACCACGCCCACCTCCGGTTGGTTGTCCAGTTTGGGCGTGGCTCGGGTGTTCCCAGGGTTCCCCGGGATTGGGGGGGTGGGTTGGTGGGAGGTTTTTTGGAGCGGCTTCTCCAATATGGTTTCCACTTGCCATCGATCCGGGACCTGGATGAGGACAAGCAGCTCATGACAAACTGGTGATCTCTGAGTGCAAGGCAGGGTGACGTCATTATATACACAGTGATTCTCCGCCAGGGCTCCGCGGAACTCTAGCACTCATGCCTCTGGTATTAGGATGTATTAGTCCTCTGTGTGCTCTTCTCTCCTAGTTTGCAGCTATCTGGGGAACAGTTACATTGTGTCTCCTCAGCAAATCACACACTTATTCGAACTCTGAATGGTCAACAACCATCCACATGTACCGCTGCTGTCTAGGAACTAATGTTACCATTTCTCACACGCACAGGTTTGTGATATATACTAGTGGTTACTAGTTACAGGGTACTGATCCCTTCATACTGATCATTGTATATATATTTATATATAGCTATTTATTTACTAATTATGCTCACTTCTAAGAGTCCTGGTAACAATCTATCACATGCACAGGCGTGTGATATATACTGTTACAGTAGTTACTAACTACAGGGTACTGATCCCTTCATATAGATTATTATATACAGAGCTACTTATTTAATCTAGTTCTGTGCAGCAATCCTATAGCTATTTACTTCAGATACATAAGCTATATTTTAAGTACACTTCCTAACACAATAGTAGGCTCAATCCTATATTAGCCACTCCAATAAGGAGCCATTATTGCCTTGGTCATATGTAATTTGGACAGGCTTATATAGGCTAGTATCATCCTAAACATTGCTCCCATTAGCACATTGCTCACTCTAGCACTTCAAAAGACGGCAGCATTTTTGTGTTTGTCTTTCGTCGGTTAGTTACTCCGTTATTTTAATTTACCTATTAAAAGATCATTTTAATTATCTATCACCATTTCACCACTGAGGGGGATTGAGTGCCCACAACTGGGGTGGCTTTTTCCTCCCCTAATCTAGCTATTAGGCCCAGGTCCTGCCTCAGCTCACATTCATATGAGTGGGAGTAAAGCATGCTAAAGCTTAGCACACTTGTGTGTATCTGGGTCATAGTGAGTTCTCTTCTAACTCCCCTGGCCCTGCGGCCAAAAGTGTGCTGTAAATTCTTGTTGATGTGCTTGTTTTAACCATTTTAACTCTTTTTAGCATGAATAAGAAAAAGCCTGATGATGAAGAGAACGGCATACCATCTTCCAGCCCAAGAGTTAACACAAATATGATGCTGTATTTTACAGTTCAACTGCTCCTAAAAGAGATATTTTAATCCTGGGTCTATAAAACCCCATACAGTATATTAGGATCATTTGCTCATATTTTGTGTGTCAGTTTGGGATTTGGGGATGAGTTAGAGGGAAACGTTTATCCAATATGAGGAGTTATAAAGTGCAGTTATAGGGAGCGGTTATATGTACAATAGGAGTTATAGGGAGCGGCTATATGGAGCAATAGGAGGAATTATGGAGAGGGATTATATGGAATCATAGAAGTTATAATGAGCGGTGGACCAACAGGAGTTATAAGTAGTGGTAATATCGAGTAAAAAGATTAATTATAGGCAGCAGTTATATAGAACAATAGGAGGCGTTATAGGGAGCGGTTATACGGTATGTACAATATGAATAGTTATAATGAGGCGTTAATGCAACGGCGGATTTGAAAATCCGCAACCTCCAGGCATTTAGCTGTATCAGTCGACTCCTTGCTGCCGCCCTCTATCTCCTTTGGAACCCCAGGGTCAAATGATGCCACGGACGTACGTCATCAACATGATGGCGCATGGCGTCGCCATGGTAACACGATGAAATGACGGCATTTTATGTCGCAACCTCACATTGCCATGGCAACAAGACACCATGTGACGTCATGTTGGAACATACGCAATGTCATTTGACACTGGGGTTCCAAAAGAACTATAGCGCGACAGCAAGGAGGCGGCCGACACATGTAAGTGCATTCCCATTAGGTCCGAGAGCGCAGCAAATGCATATTGGGGCAGGCATTTTTACCACCCCAAAATTTTGCCGCCCTAGGCCCCCGGCCTAATGGGAAATCCGCCACTGGGCTAAAGGGAATAATAGGAGGTGTTATAATGAGAGACGGTATAGACCAATAACAGTTACTAGGATAGGTAACATCGAGCAATAGGATGAGTTATAGGGAGGGGTTATATGGAACAATAGGAGTTATTGGGAGTGGTAATATTGAGCAATAGGAGACGGTATAAGGTGCGTTTATGCAGAACAATAGGAGAAATGATAGGGAGAGGTTATATGGAGCATTAGGAGGCGTTAAAGGGAATGGCTATATGGAGTAATATAAGGGCGTCATTATATGGAGCAATATAAGCAGTTAAAGGGGCATCCCTATATGGAGCTAAAGGAGGAGATTATAAGGAGCAATAGGGAGAAGTTGTATGGAGCAACAAAAGGAA
Organism: Ascaphus truei; assembly: GCF_040206685.1. Taxonomy (NCBI): domain Eukaryota; kingdom Metazoa; phylum Chordata; class Amphibia; order Anura; family Ascaphidae; genus Ascaphus; species Ascaphus truei. The sequence goes on from NC_134487.1 coordinate 281,591,265, forward strand.
TTATATGGAGAAATTGTTGGGAGTTACAGGGATGCAGTATATGGAGAATTAGGAATTATAGGGAGTGGTTATATGGATCAATATGAGCAATTATAGGGGCTACAGCGAACAACAGGAGGAGTTATCGAGAGTTGTTATATGGAGGATCTGGAGAAGTTATAGGGATGGGTTACAGTATATGGAACAATGGGAGCTATAGAAATTGGTTATATGGAACAGTAGAAAAGTTATAGGGAGGGGTTACATGCAGTAAAAGGAGAATATATAGGGAGAAGTTGCATGAAGTAATACAGTAGGAGTTATAGGGAGAGGTTATATGGAGCAATAAGAGGAGTTATAGGGACCTGGATGAGGCCAAGCAGCTCATGACAAGCCGGTACCTTGAAATGGTGCAAGGATCGATCCCGATTCTATCCGGTTTATGAACCGGAGAGGAGGAGCTGCGCAATCTTCGGCTCCAGTTACATGGAGTAATACAGTAGGCGAAGTTATAGGGAGAGGTTATATGGAGCAATAGGAGGAGTTATTGGGCGAGGTTATATGGAGCAATAGGAGGAGTTATTGGGTGAGGATATATGAAACAATTAGAGGAGAAATGTAACTGATAGAATGTTATGCTTTAGAACTAATGAAGATGGATGAAATTGAAATTGAGAAAGAGGAGATGGATGGGAAAGAGAAAGCTACAGAGCAAAAAGAGAGAGTGTGGAAGAAGCAGAAGCAGAAGAGATGGGGGAGGTAGTTCAAGAACTGAAGATAGAAGAGAGAGTGGGCGAAAATGAAGGAAAGGAAGAAAAGAAAAAAAGGGAAAACATGTAAAATGGTTGGATGAAAAGGAGGGGGGAAAAGAGCAGGATGGGGGAAAAGAGGATAAGGGAAAAACTGAAGGAGTTTAGAAAAGAAAAACTAAGAGAAAAAAAAGAGAAACTAAGAAAAAACACAAACTAAGACAAGAGACACTAGCACAGGGGTGGGCAACCTATTCTTGAATGTAGCCACAGGGGTGGCGAATTAGAAGTGAAAATAGCCACACTATGTAAATATTGAGGTATTATGTTGCGCATTCGTCATCATCTCTTCACCACCCTCATCATTATCATCATCATCTAATTTCCCCCCTCATCATCATATCTCATTTCCCCCCCAGCATCATCATCATATCATCTTCTCACCACCCTCATCATCATCTCATTTCACCTCCCCCTCATAATCCTCTCATTTCACCCCCCTTCATCATCATCTCATTTCCCCTCCCCTCATAAACATCTCATTTCACCCCCCCCCTCATCATCATCATCTCATTTCACCCCCTCATCATCATCTCATTTCACCCCCTCATCATCGTCTCATTTCACCTCCCTTCATCATCTCATTTCACCTCCCTTCATCATCTCATTTCACCCCCCATCATCATCTCATTTCACCCCCCATCATCATCTCATTTCACCCCCCTCATTCTCATTTAACCTCCCTCATTCTCATTTCCCCCCTCATCATCTCATTTCCCATCATGCCCCCCCCCCCAATATCATGATCATCTCGAGCCAGCTTCTTGCTTCTTACCTTGCCTAGCACAGCACCGAAACGGGAGTCTGTGGCGCGGTCGCTGCCGGGGTGTGTGCTCCGCCATCCACTGTTCTCTCATTGGTTCTTTCTCCACCACTCACGTCCGAGGCCCGTCCCCTCTGCACTAGCGCCGTCACTGCCGGCGTACTCGCACTTGCCAAGGGGCTCGCGCTTCCTGCGGGACTCGCGCTTGCCCGCCACACTTCCCATTACACTGGGAAACTATAATTCGCCACACTTTGGTTGCCAATTCTCCACAAGTGGCGAATGGCGACAGGGTTGTTCACCTCGGCTTTAGAAATAACGAAGTGGGACACAATTCAAATTGAGGAGGAAATTCAAAGAAAGAAGAGGAGGAGCAGGATGGAGGAAAGATTCTGGAGGAGGAGGAGCAGGGTGGAGGAAAGATGCAGGAGGTTATATGGAGCAATAGGAGGAGTAATGTTAACTGATGGAATGTTAGGCCTGGGACATAGTACAGAAGGCCGTGCAGAGCCGTGCTGAGCAGATGCACTTACCCCCTGCATCTGTGATCAGCGCGACTTTAGCAGCCGCTTCCACACACTTCCACATGCGTGCGGAGGCTCAGACATTTTGAGCAGACAAGCAAGTTTAAATTTCGGCGCTGGGGGGAGCGGAGGAGCGGTCACGTGACCGAAAACAGCCAACGGGAGCGAGGGACTAGCCCCGCCTCCCGCCACGCCTACGCCCCCAAAACACACTCTCTGCCTTTTCTGCCAGGACGTAAAAAAGCTCCTGATTGAGCAGGCGAGGCAGAGCAGGAGCGCGGATCAGCACGGCCCGAGGCCTTATGCTTTAGAAATAACGAAGTGGGACGAAATTGACATTGAGAAGGAAATGGTTGGAGACAATCCGAACAAGAAAGAAGAGGAGGAGGTTAAAAAGAAGTGGAGGATATAGGAAAAGTGGAGGAGGAAAAAGAGAGAGTAGATTGAATGATAAGAATGTTTGGGTTTGCCTTGGCCTCCTTCCCCCCTACCACGCCCCCCTCCGGTTGGTTGTCCAGTTTGGGCGTGGTTCCCCGGGATTGGGGGGGTGGGTTGGTGGGAGGTTTTTTGGAGCGGCTTCTCCAATATGGTTTCCACTTGCCATCGATCCGGGACCTGGATGAGGACAAGCAGCTCATGACAAACTGGTGATCTCTGAGTGCAAGGCAGGGTGACGTCATTATATACACAGTGATTCTCCGCCAGGGCTCCGCGGAACTCTAGCACTCATGCCTCTGGTATTAGGATGTATTAGTCCTCTGTGTGCTCTTCTCTCCTAGTTTGCAGCTATCTGGGGAACTGTTACATTGTGTCTCCTCAGCAAATCACACACTGTGTCAGGCGCTGTGGTTTCTTATTCGAACTCTGAATGGTCAACAACCTTCCACATGTACCGCTGCTGTCTAGGAACTAATGTTACCATTTCTCACACGCACAGGTTTGTGATATATACTAGTGGTTACTAGTTACAGGGTACTGATCCCTTCATACTGATCATTGTATATATATTTATATATAGCTATTTATTTACTAATTATGCTGACTTCTAAGAGTCCTGGTAACAATCTATCACATGCACAGGCGTGTGATATATACTGTTACAGTAGTTACTAACTACAGGGTACTGATCCCTTCATATAGCTTATTATATACAGAGCTACTTATTTAATCTAGTTCTGTGCAGCAATCCTATAGCTATTTACTTCAGATACAGTACATAAGCTATATTTTAAGTACACTTCCTAACACAATAGTAGGCTCAATCCTATGTTAGCCACTCCAATAAGGAGCCATTATTGCCTTGATCATATGTAATTTGGACTGGCTTATGTAGGCTAGTATCATCCTAAACATTGCTCCCAGTAGCACATTGCTCACTCTAGCACTTCAATAGAGGGCAGCATTTTTGTGTTTGTCTTTCGTCGGTTAGTTACTCCGTTATTTTAATTTACCTATTAAAAGATCATTTTAATTATCTATCACCATTTCACCACTGAGGGGGATTGAGTGCCCACAACTGGGGTGGCTTTTTCCTCCCCTAATCTAGCTATTAGGCCCAGGTCCTGCCTCAGCTCACATTCATATGAGTGGGAGTAAAGCATGCTAAAGCTTAGCACACTTTTGTGTATCTGTGTCATAGTGAGTTCTCTTCTAACTCCCCTGGCCCTGCGGCCAAAAGTGTGCTGTAAATTCTTGTTGATGTGCTGGTTTTAACCATTTTAACTCTTTTTAGCATGAATAAGACAAATCCTGACGATGAAGAGAACGGCATACCATCTTCCAGCCCAAGAGGTAACACAAATATGATGCTGTATTTTACAGTTCAACTGCTCCTAAAAGAGATATTTTAATCCTGGGTCTATAAAACCCCATACAGTATATTAGGATCATTTGCTCATATTTTGTGTGTCAGTTTGGGATTTGGGGATGAGTTAGAGGGAAACGTTTATCCAATATGAGGAGTTATAAAGTGCAGTTATAGGGAGCGGTTATATGTACAATAGGAGTTATAGGGTGCGGCTATATGGAGCAATAGGAGGAATTATGGGGAGGGATTATATGGAATCATAGGAGTTATAATGAGCGGTGGACCAACAGGAGTTATAAGTAGTGGTAATATCGAGTAAAAAGATTAATTATAGGCAGCAGTTATATAGAACAATAGGAGGCGTTATAGGGAGCGGTTATACTGTATGTACAATAGGAATAGTTATAATGAGGCGTTAATGCAGCGGCGGATTTGAAAATCCGCAACCTCCAGGCATTTAGCTGTATCAGTCGCCTCCTTGCTATCGCCCTCTAACTCCTTTGGAACCCCAGGGTCAAATGATGCCACGGACGTACGTCATCAACATGATGGTGCATGGCGTCGCCATGGTAACACGATGAAATGACGGCATTTTATATCGCAACCTCACATTGCCATGGCAACAAGACACCATGTGACGTCACGTTGGAACATACGCAACGTCATTTGACACTGGGGTTCCAAAAGAACTATAGCGCGACAGCAAGGAGGCGGCCGACACATGTAAGTGCATTCCCATTAGGTCCGATAGGCCCGAGAGCGCGGAAAATGCATATTGGGGCAGGCATTTTTACCACCCCAAAATTTTGCCGCCCTAGGCCCCCGGCCTAATGGGAAATCCGCCACTGGGCTAAAGGGAATAATAGGAGGTGTTATAATGAGAGACAGTATAGACCAATAACAGTTACTAGGATAGGTAACATCGAGCAATAGGATGAGTTATAGGGAGGGGCTATATGGAACAATAGGAGTTATTGGGAGTGGTAATATTGAGCAATAGGAGACGGTGTAAGGTGCGTTTATGCAGAACAATAGGAGAAATGATAGGGAGAGGTTATATGGAGCATTAGCAGGCGTTAAAGGGAATGGGTATATGGAGTAATAGGGCGTCATTATATGGAGCAATATAAGCAGTTAAAGGCGCATCCCTATATGGAGCTAAAGGAGGAGATTATAAGGAGCAATAGGGAGAAGTTGTATGGAGCAATAAAAGGAATTATATGGAGAAATTGTTGGGAGTTACAGGGATGCAGTATATGGAGAATTAGGAATTATAGGGAGTGGTTATATGGATCAATATGAGCAATTATAGGGGATACAGCGAACAACAGGAGGAGTTATCGAGAGTTGTTATATGGAGGATCTGGAGAAGTTATACGGATGGGTTACAGTATATGGAACAATGGGAGCTATAGAAATTGGTTATATGGAACAGTAGAAAAGTCATAGGGAGGGGTTACATGCCGTAAAAGGAGAATATATAGGGAGAAGTTGCATGAAGTAATACAGTAGGAGTTATAGGGAGAGGTTATATGGAGCAATAAGAGGAGTTATAGGGACCTGGATGAGGCCAAGCAGCTCATGACAAGCCGGTACCTTGAAATGGTGCAAGGATCGATCCCGATTCTAACCGGTTTATGAACCGGAGAGGAGGAGCTGCGCAATCTTCGGCTCCAGTTACATGGAGTAATACAGTAGGCGAAGTTATAGGGAGAGGTTATATGGAGCAATAGGAGGAGTTATTGGGTGAGGTTATATGGAGCAATAGGAGGAGTTATTGGGTGAGGTTATATGGAGCAATAGGAGGAGTTATTGGGTGAGGATATATGAAACAATTAGAGGAGAAATGTAACTGATAGAATGTTATGCTTTAGAACTAATGAAGATGGATGAAATTGAAATTGAGAAAGAGGAGATGGATGGGAAAGAGAAAGCTACAGAGCAAAAAGAGAGAGTGTGGAAGAAGCAGAAGCAGAAGAGATGGGGGAGGTAGTTCAAGAACTGAAGATAGAAGAGAGAGTGGGCGAAAATGAAGGAAAGGAAGAAAAGAAAAAAAGGGAAAACATGTAAAATGGTTGGATGAAAAGGAGGGGGGAAAAGAGGATAAGGGAAAAACTGAAGGAGTTTAGAAAAGAAAAACTAAGAGAAAAAAAAGAGAAACTAAGAAAAAACACAAACTAAGACAAGAGACACTAGCACAGGGGTGGGCAACCTATTTTTGAATGTAGCCACAGGGGTGGCGAATTAGAAGTGAAAATAGCCACACCATGTAAATATTGAGGTATTATGTTGCGCATTCGTCATCATCTCTTCACCACCCTCATCATTATCATCATCATCTAATTTCCCCCCTCATCATCATATCTCATTTCCCCCCCAGCATCATCATCATATCATCTTCTCACCACCCTCATCATCATCTCATTTCACCTCCCCCTCATAATCCTCTCATTTCACCCCCCTTCATCATCATCTCATTTCCCCTCCCCTCATAAACATCTCATTTCACCCCCCCCCCCTCATCATCATCATCTCATTTCACCACCTCATCATCAACTCATTTCACCCCCACTCATCTCATTTCACCCCCTCATCATCATCTCATTTCACCTCCCTTCATCATCTCATTTCACCTCCCTTCATCATCTCATTTCACCCCCCATCATCATCTCATTTCACCCCCCTCATTCTCATTTAACCTCCCTCATTCTCATTTCCCCCCTCATCATCTCATTTCCCATCATGCCCCCCCCCCCCAATATCATGATCATCTCGAGCCAGCTTCTTGCTTCTTACCTTGCCTAGCACAGCACCGAAACGGGAGTCTGTGGCGCGGTCGCTGCCGGGTTGTGTGCTCCGCCCCCACTGTTCTCTCATTGGTTCTTTCTCCACCACTCACGTCCGCGGCCCGTCCCCTCTGCACTAGCGCCGTCACTGCCGGCGTACTCGCACTTGCCAAGGGGCTCGCGCTTCCTGCGGGACTCGCGCTTGCCCGCCACACTTCCCATTACACTGGGAAACTATAATTCGCCACACTTTGGTTGCCAATTCTCCACAAGTGGCGAATGGCGACAGGGTTGTTCACCTCGGCTTTAGAAATAACGAAGTGGGACACAATTCAAATTGAGGAGGAAATTCAAAGAAAGAAGAGGAGGAGCAGGATGGGGTTATATGGAGCAATAGGAGGAGTAATGTTAACTGATGGAATGTTAGGCCTGGGACATAGTACAGAAGGCCGTGCAGAGCCGTGCTGAGCAGATGCACTTACCCCCTGCATCTGTGATCAGCGCGACTTTAGCAGCCGCTTCCACACACTTCCACATGCGTGCGGAGGCTCAGACATTTTGAGCAGACAAGCAAGTTTAAATTTCGGCGCTGGGGGGAGCGGAGGAGCGGTCACGTGACCGAAAACAGCCAACGGGAGCGAGGGACTAGCCCCGCCTCCCGCCACGCCTACGCCCCCAAAACACACTCTCTGCCTTTTCTGCCAGGACGTAAAAAAGCTCCTGATTGAGCAGGCGAGGCAGAGCAGGAGCGCGGATCAGCACGGCCCGAGGCCTTATGCTTTAGAAATAACGAAGTGGGACGAAATTGACATTGAGAAGGAAATGGTTGGAGACAATCCGAACAAGAAAGAAGAGGAGGAGGTTAAAAAGAAGTGGAGGATATAGGAAAAGTGGAGGAGGAAAAAGAGAGAGTAGATTGAATGATAAGAATGTTTGGGTTTGCCTTGGCCTCCTTCCCCCCTACCACGCCCCCCTCCGGTTGGTTGTCCAGTTTGGGCGTGGTTCCCCGGGATTGGGGGGGTGGGTTGGTGGGAGGTTTTTTGGAGCGGCTTCTCCAATATGGTTTCCACTTGCCATCGATCCGGGACCTGGATGAGGACAAGCAGCTCATGACAAACTGGTGATCTCTGAGTGCAAGGCAGGGTGACGTCATTATATACACAGTGATTCTCCGCCAGGGCTCCGCGGAACTCTAGCACTCATGCCTCTGGTATTAGGATGTATTAGTCCTCTGTGTGCTCTTCTCTCCTAGTTTGCAGCTATCTGGGGAACTGTTACATTGTGTCTCCTCAGCAAATCACACACTGTGTCAGGCGCTGTGGTTTCTTATTCGAACTCTGAATGGTCAACAACCTTCCACATGTACCGCTGCTGTCTAGGAACTAATGTTACCATTTCTCACACGCACAGGTTTGTGATATATACTAGTGGTTACTAGTTACAGGGTACTGATCCCTTCATACTGATCATTGTATATATATTTATATATAGCTATTTATTTACTAATTATGCTGACTTCTAAGAGTCCTGGTAACAATCTATCACATGCACAGGCGTGTGATATATACTGTTACAGTAGTTACTAACTACAGGGTACTGATCCCTTCATATAGCTTATTATATACAGAGCTACTTATTTAATCTAGTTCTGTGCAGCAATCCTATAGCTATTTACTTCAGATACAGTACATAAGCTATATTTTAAGTACACTTCCTAACACAATAGTAGGCTCAATCCTATGTTAGCCACTCCAATAAGGAGCCATTATTGCCTTGATCATATGTAATTTGGACTGGCTTATGTAGGCTAGTATCATCCTAAACATTGCTCCCAGTAGCACATTGCTCACTCTAGCACTTCAATAGAGGGCAGCATTTTTGTGTTTGTCTTTCGTCGGTTAGTTACTCCGTTATTTTAATTTACCTATTAAAAGATCATTTTAATTATCTATCACCATTTCACCACTGAGGGGGATTGAGTGCCCACAACTGGGGTAGCTTTTTCCTCCCCTAATCTAGCTATTAGGCCCAGGTCCTGCCTCAGCTCACATTCATATGAGTGGGAGTAAAGCATGCTAAAGCTTAGCACACTTTTGTGTATCTGGGTCATAGTGAGTTCTCTTCTAACTCCCCTGGCCCTGCGGCCAAAAGTGTGCTGTAAATTCTTGTTGATGTGCTGGTTTTAACCATTTTAACTCTTTTTAGCATGAATAAGACAAATCCTGACGATGAAGAGAACGGCATACCATCTTCCAGCCCAAGAGGTAACACAAATATGATGCTGTATTTTACAGTTCAACTGCTCCTAAAAGAGATATTTTAATCCTGGGTCTATAAAACCCCATACAGTATATTAGGATCATTTGCTCATATTTTGTGTGTCAGTTTGGGATTTGGGGATGAGTTAGAGGGAAACGTTTATCCAATATGAGGAGTTATAAAGTGCAGTTATAGGGAGCGGTTATATGTACAATAGGAGTTATAGGGTGCGGCTATATGGAGCAATAGGAGGAATTATGGGGAGGGATTATATGGAATCATAGGAGTTATAATGAGCGGTGGACCAACAGGAGTTATAAGTAGTGGTAATATCGAGTAAAAAGATTAATTATAGGCAGCAGTTATATAGAACAATAGGAGGCGTTATAGGGAGCGGTTATACTGTATGTACAATAGGAATAGTTATAATGAGGCGTTAATGCAGCGGCGGATTTGAAAATCCGCAACCTCCAGGCATTTAGCTGTATCAGTCGCCTCCTTGCTATCGCCCTCTAACTCCTTTGGAACCCCAGGGTCAAATGATGCCACGGACGTACGTCATCAACATGATGGTGCATGGCGTCGCCATGGTAACACGATGAAATGACGGCATTTTATATCGCAACCTCACATTGCCATGGCAACAAGACACCATGTGACGTCACGTTGGAACATACGCAACGTCATTTGACACTGGGGTTCCAAAAGAACTATAGCGCGACAGCAAGGAGGCGGCCGACACATGTAAGTGCATTCCCATTAGGTCCGATAGGCCCGAGAGCGCGGAAAATGCATATTGGGGCAGGCATTTTTACCACCCCAAAATTTTGCCGCCCTAGGCCCCCGGCCTAATGGGAAATCCGCCACTGGGCTAAAGGGAATAATAGGAGGTGTTATAATGAGAGACAGTATAGACCAATAACAGTTACTAGGATAGGTAACATCGAGCAATAGGATGAGTTATAGGGAGGGGCTATATGGAACAATAGGAGTTATTGGGAGTGGTAATATTGAGCAATAGGAGACGGTGTAAGGTGCGTTTATGCAGAACAATAGGAGAAATGATAGGGAGAGGTTATATGGAGCATTAGCAGGCGTTAAAGGGAATGGGTATATGGAGTAATAGGGCGTCATTATATGGAGCAATATAAGCAGTTAAAGGCGCATCCCTATATGGAGCTAAAGGAGGAGATTATAAGGAGCAATAGGGAGAAGTTGTATGGAGCAATAAAAGGAATTATATGGAGAAATTGTTGGGAGTTACAGGGATGCAGTATATGGAGAATTAGGAATTATAGGGAGTGGTTATATGGATCAATATGAGCAATTATAGGGGATACAGCGAACAACAGGAGGAGTTATCGAGAGTTGTTATATGGAGGATCTGGAGAAGTTATAGGGATGGGTTACAGTATATGGAACAATGGGAGCTATAGAAATTGGTTATATGGAACAGTAGAAAAGTCATAGGGAGGGGTTACATGCCGTAAAAGGAGAATATATAGGGAGAAGTTGCATGAAGTAATACAGTAGGAGTTATAGGGAGAGGTTATATGGAGCAATAAGAGGAGTTATAGGGACCTGGATGAGGCCAAGCAGCTCATGACAAGCCGGTACCTTGAAATGGTGCAAGGATCGATCCCGATTCTAACCGGTTTATGAACCGGAGAGGAGGAGCTGCGCAATCTTCGGCTCCAGTTACATGGAGTAATACAGTAGGCGAAGTTATAGGGAGAGGTTATATGGAGCAATAGGAGGAGTTATTGGGTGAGGTTATATGGAGCAATAGGAGGAGTTATTGGGTGAGGTTATATGGAGCAATAGGAGGAGTTATTGGGTGAGGATATATGAAACAATTAGAGGAGAAATGTAACTGATAGAATGTTATGCTTTAGAACTAATGAAGATGGATGAAATTGAAATTGAGAAAGAGGAGATGGATGGGAAAGAGAAAGCTACAGAGCAAAAAGAGAGAGTGTGGAAGAAGCAGAAGCAGAAGAGATGGGGGAGGTAGTTCAAGAACTGAAGATAGAAGAGAGAGTGGGCGAAAATGAAGGAAAGGAAGAAAAGAAAAAAAGGGAAAACATGTAAAATGGTTGGATGAAAAGGAGGGGGGAAAAGAGGATAAGGGAAAAACTGAAGGAGTTTAGAAAAGAAAAACTAAGAGAAAAAAAAGAGAAACTAAGAAAAAACACAAACTAAGACAAGAGACACTAGCACAGGGGTGGGCAACCTATTTTTGAATGTAGCCACAGGGGTGGCGAATTAGAAGTGAAAATAGCCACACCATGTAAATATTGAGGTATTATGTTGCGCATTCGTCATCATCTCTTCACCACCCTCATCATTATCATCATCATCTAATTTCCCCCCTCATCATCATATCTCATTTCCCCCCCAGCATCATCATCATATCATCTTCTCACCACCCTCATCATCATCTCATTTCACCTCCCCCTCATAATCCTCTCATTTCACCCCCCTTCATCATCATCTCATTTCCCCTCCCCTCATAAACATCTCATTTCACCCCCCCCTCATCATCATCATCTCATTTCACCACCTCATCATCAACTCATTTCACCCCCACTCATCTCATTTCACCCCCTCATCATCATCTCATTTCACCTCCCTTCATCATCTCATTTCACCTCCCTTCATCATCTCATTTCACCCCCCATCATCATCTCATTTCACCCCCCTCATTCTCATTTAACCTCCCTCATTCTCATTTCCCCCCTCATCATCTCATTTCCCATCATGCCCCCCCCCCCCAATATCATGATCATCTCGAGCCAGCTTCTTGCTTCTTACCTTGCCTAGCACAGCACCGAAACGGGAGTCTGTGGCGCGGTCGCTGCTGGGTTGTGTGCTCCGCCCCCACTGTTCTCTCATTGGTTCTTTCTCCACCACTCACGTCCGCGGCCCGTCCCCTCTGCACTAGCGCCGTCACTGCCGGCGTACTCGCACTTGCCAAGGGGCTCGCGCTTCCTGCGGGACTCGCGCTTGCCCGCCACACTTCCCATTACACTGGGAAACTATAATTCGCCACACTTTGGTTGCCAATTCTCCACAAGTGGCGAATGGCGACAGGGTTGTTCACCTCGGCTTTAGAAATAACGAAGTGGGACACAATTCAAATTGAGGAGGAAATTCAAAGAAAGAAGAGGAGGAGCAGGATGGAGGAAAGATTCTGGAGGAGGAGGAGCAGGGTGGAGGAAAGATGCAGGAGGTTATATGGAGCAATAGGAGGAGTAATGTTAACTGATGGAATGTTAGGCCTGGGACATAGTACAGAAGGCCGTGCAGAGCCGTGCTGAGCAGATGCACTTACCCCCTGCATCTGTGATCAGCGCGACTTTAGCAGCCGCTTCCACACACTTCCACATGCGTGCGGAGGCTCAGACATTTTGAGCAGACAAGCAAGTTTAAATTTCGGCGCTGGGGGGAGCGGAGGAGCGGTCACGTGACCGAAAACAGCCAACGGGAGCGAGGGACTAGCCCCGCCTCCCGCCACGCCTACGCCCCCAAAACACACTCTCTGCCTTTTCTGCCAGGACGTAAAAAAGCTCCTGATTGAGCAGGCGAGGCAGAGCAGGAGCGCGGATCAGCACGGCCCGAGGCCTTATGCTTTAGAAATAACGAAGTGGGACGAAATTGACATTGAGAAGGAAATGGTTGGAGACAATCCGAACAAGAAAGAAGAGGAGGAGGTTAAAAAGAAGTGGAGGATATAGGAAAAGTGGAGGAGGAAAAAGAGAGAGTAGATTGAATGATAAGAATGTTTGGGTTTGCCTTGGCCTCCTTCCCTCCTACCACGCCCCCCTCCGGTTGGTTGTCCAGTTTGGGCGTGGTTCCCCGGGATTGGGGGGGTGGGTTGGTGGGAGGTTTTTTGGAGCGGCTTCTCCAATATGGTTTCCACTTGCCATCGATCCGGGACCTGGATGAGGACAAGCAGCTCATGACAAACTGGTGATCTCTGAGTGCAAGGCAGGGTGACGTCATTATATACACAGTGATTCTCCGCCAGGGCTCCGCGGAACTCTAGCACTCATGCCTCTGGTATTAGGATGTATTAGTCCTCTGTGTGCTCTTCTCTCCTAGTTTGCAGCTATCTGGGGAACTGTTACATTGTGTCTCCTCAGCAAATCACACACTGTGTCAGGCGCTGTGGTTTCTTATTCGAACTCTGAATGGTCAACAACCTTCCACATGTACCGCTGCTGTCTAGGAACTAATGTTACCATTTCTCACACGCACAGGTTTGTGATATATACTAGTGGTTACTAGTTACAGGGTACTGATCCCTTCATACTGATCATTGTATATATATTTATATATAGCTATTTATTTACTAATTATGCTGACTTCTAAGAGTCCTGGTAACAATCTATCACATGCACAGGCGTGTGATATATACTGTTACAGTAGTTACTAACTACAGGGTACTGATCCCTTCATATAGCTTATTATATACAGAGCTACTTATTTAATCTAGTTCTGTGCAGCAATCCTATAGCTATTTACTTCAGATACAGTACATAAGCTATATTTTAAGTACACTTCCTAACACAATAGTAGGCTCAATCCTATGTTAGCCACTCCAATAAGGAGCCATTATTGCCTTGATCATATGTAATTTGGACTGGCTTATGTAGGCTAGTATCATCCTAAACATTGCTCCCAGTAGCACATTGCTCACTCTAGCACTTCAATAGAGGGCAGCATTTTTGTGTTTGTCTTTCGTCGGTTAGTTACTCCGTTATTTTAATTTACCTATTAAAAGATCATTTTAATTATCTATCACCATTTCACCACTGAGGGGGATTGAGTGCCCACAACTGGGGTGGCTTTTTCCTCCCCTAATCTAGCTATTAGGCCCAGGTCCTGCCTCAGCTCACATTCATATGAGTGGGAGTAAAGCATGCTAAAGCTTAGCACACTTTTGTGTATCTGGGTCATAGTGAGTTCTCTTCTAACTCCCCTGGCCCTGCGGCCAAAAGTGTGCTGTAAATTCTTGTTGATGTGCTGGTTTTAACCATTTTAACTCTTTTTAGCATGAATAAGACAAATCCTGACGATGAAGAGAACGGCATACCATCTTCCAGCCCAAGAGGTAACACAAATATGATGCTGTATTTTACAGTTCAACTGCTCCTAAAAGAGATATTTTAATCCTGGGTCTATAAAACCCCATACAGTATATTAGGATCATTTGCTCATATTTTGTGTGTCAGTTTGGGATTTGGGGATGAGTTAGAGGGAAACGTTTATCCAATATGAGGAGTTATAAAGTGCAGTTATAGGGAGCGGTTATATGTACAATAGGAGTTATAGGGTGCGGCTATATGGAGCAATAGGAGGAATTATGGGGAGGGATTATATGGAATCATAGGAGTTATAATGAGCGGTGGACCAACAGGAGTTATAAGTAGTGGTAATATCGAGTAAAAAGATTAATTATAGGCAGCAGTTATATAGAACAATAGGAGGCGTTATAGGGAGCGGTTATACTGTATGTACAATAGGAATAGTTATAATGAGGCGTTAATGCAGCGGCGGATTTGAAAATCCGCAACCTCCAGGCATTTAGCTGTATCAGTCGCCTCCTTGCTATCGCCCTCTAACTCCTTTGGAACCCCAGGGTCAAATGATGCCACGGACGTACGTCATCAACATGATGGTGCATGGCGTCGCCATGGTAACACGATGAAATGACGGCATTTTATATCGCAACCTCACATTGCCATGGCAACAAGACACCATGTGACGTCACGTTGGAACATACGCAACGTCATTTGACACTGGGGTTCCAAAAGAACTATAGCGCGACAGCAAGGAGGCGGCCGACACATGTAAGTGCATTCCCATTAGGTCCGATAGGCCCGAGAGCGCGGAAAATGCATATTGGGGCAGGCATTTTTACCACCCCAAAATTTTGCCGCCCTAGGCCCCCGGCCTAATGGGAAATCCGCCACTGGGCTAAAGGGAATAATAGGAGGTGTTATAATGAGAGACAGTATAGACCAATAACAGTTACTAGGATAGGTAACATCGAGCAATAGGATGAGTTATAGGGAGGGGCTATATGGAACAATAGGAGTTATTGGGAGTGGTAATATTGAGCAATAGGAGACGGTGTAAGGTGCGTTTATGCAGAACAATAGGAGAAATGATAGGGAGAGGTTATATGGAGCATTAGCAGGCGTTAAAGGGAATGGGTATATGGAGTAATAGGGCGTCATTATATGGAGCAATATAAGCAGTTAAAGGCGCATCCCTATATGGAGCTAAAGGAGGAGATTATAAGGAGCAATAGGGAGAAGTTGTATGGAGCAATAAAAGGAATTATATGGAGAAATTGTTGGGAGTTACAGGGATGCAGTATATGGAGAATTAGGAATTATAGGGAGTGGTTATATGGATCAATATGAGCAATTATAGGGGATACAGCGAACAACAGGAGGAGTTATCGAGAGTTGTTATATGGAGGATCTGGAGAAGTTATAGGGATGGGTTACAGTATATGGAACAATGGGAGCTATAGAAATTGGTTATATGGAACAGTAGAAAAGTCATAGGGAGGGGTTACATGCCGTAAAAGGAGAATATATAGGGAGAAGTTGCATGAAGTAATACAGTAGGAGTTATAGGGAGAGGTTATATGGAGCAATAAGAGGAGTTATAGGGACCTGGATGAGGCCAAGCAGCTCATGACAAGCCGGTACCTTGAAATGGTGCAAGGATCGATCCCGATTCTAACCGGTTTATGAACCGGAGAGGAGGAGCTGCGCAATCTTCGGCTCCAGTTACATGGAGTAATACAGTAGGCGAAGTTATAGGGAGAGGTTATATGGAGCAATAGGAGGAGTTATTGGGTGAGGTTATATGGAGCAATAGGAGGAGTTATTGGGTGAGGTTATATGGAGCAATAGGAGGAGTTATTGGGTGAGGATATATGAAACAATTAGAGGAGAAATGTAACTGATAGAATGTTATGCTTTAGAACTAATGAAGATGGATGAAATTGAAATTGAGAAAGAGGAGATGGATGGGAAAGAGAAAGCTACAGAGCAAAAAGAGAGAGTGTGGAAGAAGCAGAAGCAGAAGAGATGGGGGAGGTAGTTCAAGAACTGAAGATAGAAGAGAGAGTGGGCGAAAATGAAGGAAAGGAAGAAAAGAAAAAAAGGGAAAACATGTAAAATGGTTGGATGAAAAGGAGGGGGGAAAAGAGGATAAGGGAAAAACTGAAGGAGTTTAGAAAAGAAAAACTAAGAGAAAAAAAAGAGAAACTAAGAAAAAACACAAACTAAGACAAGAGACACTAGCACAGGGGTGGGCAACCTATTTTTGAATGTAGCCACAGGGGTGGCGAATTAGAAGTGAAAATAGCCACACCATGTAAATATTGAGGTATTATGTTGCGCATTCGTCATCATCTCTTCACCACCCTCATCATTATCATCATCATCTAATTTCCCCCCTCATCATCATATCTCATTTCCCCCCCAGCATCATCATCATATCATCTTCTCACCACCCTCATCATCATCTCATTTCACCTCCCCCTCATAATCCTCTCATTTCACCCCCCTTCATCATCATCTCATTTCCCCTCCCCTCATAAACATCTCATTTCACCCCCCCCCCTCATCATCATCATCTCATTTCACCACCTCATCATCAACTCATTTCACCCCCACTCATCTCATTTCACCCCCTCATCATCATCTCATTTCACCTCCCTTCATCATCTCATTTCACCCCCCATCATCATCTCATTTCACCCCCCATCATCATCTCATTTCACCCCCCTCATTCTCATTTAACCTCCCTCATTCTCATTTCCCCCCTCATCATCTCATTTCCCATCATGCCCCCCCCCCCCAATATCATGATCATCTCGAGCCAGCTTCTTGCTTCTTACCTTGCCTAGCACAGCACCGAAACGGGAGTCTGTGGCGCGGTCGCTGCCGGGTTGTGTGCTCCGCCCCCACTGTTCTCTCATTGGTTCTTTCTCCACCACTCACGTCCGCGGCCCGTCCCCTCTGCACTAGCGCCGTCACTGCCGGCGTACTCGCACTTGCCAAGGGGCTCGCGCTTCCTGCGGGACTCGCGCTTGCCCGCCACACTTCCCATTACACTGGGAAACTATAATTCGCCACACTTTGGTTGCCAATTCTCCACAAGTGGCGAATGGCGACAGGGTTGTTCACCTCGGCTTTAGAAATAACGAAGTGGGACACAATTCAAATTGAGGAGGAAATTCAAAGAAAGAAGAGGAGGAGCAGGATGGGGTTATATGGAGCAATAGGAGGAGTAATGTTAACTGATGGAATGTTAGGCCTGGGACATAGTACAGAAGGCCGTGCAGAGCCGTGCTGAGCAGATGCACTTACCCCCTGCATCTGTGATCAGCGCGACTTTAGCAGCCGCTTCCACACACTTCCACATGCGTGCGGAGGCTCAGACATTTTGAGCAGACAAGCAAGTTTAAATTTCGGCGCTGGGGGGAGCGGAGGAGCGGTCACGTGACCGAAAACAGCCAACGGGAGCGAGGGACTAGCCCCGCCTCCCGCCACGCCTACGCCCCCAAAACACACTCTCTGCCTTTTCTGCCAGGACGTAAAAAAGCTCCTGATTGAGCAGGCGAGGCAGAGCAGGAGCGCGGATCAGCACGGCCCGAGGCCTTATGCTTTAGAAATAACGAAGTGGGACGAAATTGACATTGAGAAGGAAATGGTTGGAGACAATCCGAACAAGAAAGAAGAGGAGGAGGTTAAAAAGAAGTGGAGGATATAGGAAAAGTGGAGGAGGAAAAAGAGAGAGTAGATTGAATGATAAGAATGTTTGGGTTTGCCTTGGCCTCCTTCCCCCCTACCACGCCCCCCTCCGGTTGGTTGTCCAGTTTGGGCGTGGTTCCCCGGGATTGGGGGGGTGGGTTGGTGGGAGGTTTTTTGGAGCGGCTTCTCCAATATGGTTTCCACTTGCCATCGATCCGGGACCTGGATGAGGACAAGCAGCTCATGACAAACTGGTGATCTCTGAGTGCAAGGCAGGGTGACGTCATTATATACACAGTGATTCTCCGCCAGGGCTCCGCGGAACTCTAGCACTCATGCCTCTGGTATTAGGATGTATTAGTCCTCTGTGTGCTCTTCTCTCCTAGTTTGCAGCTATCTGGGGAACTGTTACATTGTGTCTCCTCAGCAAATCACACACTGTGTCAGGCGCTGTGGTTTCTTATTCGAACTCTGAATGGTCAACAACCTTCCACATGTACCGCTGCTGTCTAGGAACTAATGTTACCATTTCTCACACGCACAGGTTTGTGATATATACTAGTGGTTACTAGTTACAGGGTACTGATCCCTTCATACTGATCATTGTATATATATTTATATATAGCTATTTATTTACTAATTATGCTGACTTCTAAGAGTCCTGGTAACAATCTATCACATGCACAGGCGTGTGATATATACTGTTACAGTAGTTACTAACTACAGGGTACTGATCCCTTCATATAGCTTATTATATACAGAGCTACTTATTTAATCTAGTTCTGTGCAGCAATCCTATAGCTATTTACTTCAGATACAGTACATAAGCTATATTTTAAGTACACTTCCTAACACAATAGTAGGCTCAATCCTATGTTAGCCACTCCAATAAGGAGCCATTATTGCCTTGATCATATGTAATTTGGACTGGCTTATGTAGGCTAGTATCATCCTAAACATTGCTCCCAGTAGCACATTGCTCACTCTAGCACTTCAATAGAGGGCAGCATTTTTGTGTTTGTCTTTCGTCGGTTAGTTACTCCGTTATTTTAATTTACCTATTAAAAGATCATTTTAATTATCTATCACCATTTCACCACTGAGGGGGATTGAGTGCCCACAACTGGGGTGGCTTTTTCCTCCCCTAATCTAGCTATTAGGCCCAGGTCCTGCCTCAGCTCACATTCATATGAGTGGGAGTAAAGCATGCTAAAGCTTAGCACACTTTTGTGTATCTGGGTCATAGTGAGTTCTCTTCTAACTCCCCTGGCCCTGCGGCCAAAAGTGTGCTGTAAATTCTTGTTGATGTGCTGGTTTTAACCATTTTAACTCTTTTTAGCATGAATAAGACAAATCCTGACGATGAAGAGAACGGCATACCATCTTCCAGCCCAAGAGGTAACACAAATATGATGCTGTATTTTACAGTTCAACTGCTCCTAAAAGAGATATTTTAATCCTGGGTCTATAAAACCCCATACAGTATATTAGGATCATTTGCTCATATTTTGTGTGTCAGTTTGGGATTTGGGGATGAGTTAGAGGGAAACGTTTATCCAATATGAGGAGTTATAAAGTGCAGTTATAGGGAGCGGTTATATGTACAATAGGAGTTATAGGGTGCGGCTATATGGAGCAATAGGAGGAATTATGGGGAGGGATTATATGGAATCATAGGAGTTATAATGAGCGGTGGACCAACAGGAGTTATAAGTAGTGGTAATATCGAGTAAAAAGATTAATTATAGGCAGCAGTTATATAGAACAATAGGAGGCGTTATAGGGAGCGGTTATACTGTATGTACAATAGGAATAGTTATAATGAGGCGTTAATGCAGCGGCGGATTTGAAAATCCGCAACCTCCAGGCATTTAGCTGTATCAGTCGCCTCCTTGCTATCGCCCTCTAACTCCTTTGGAACCCCAGGGTCAAATGATGCCACGGACGTACGTCATCAACATGATGGTGCATGGCGTCGCCATGGTAACACGATGAAATGACGGCATTTTATATCGCAACCTCACATTGCCATGGCAACAAGACACCATGTGACGTCACGTTGGAACATACGCAACGTCATTTGACACTGGGGTTCCAAAAGAACTATAGCGCGACAGCAAGGAGGCGGCCGACACATGTAAGTGCATTCCCATTAGGTCCGATAGGCCCGAGAGCGCGGAAAATGCATATTGGGGCAGGCATTTTTACCACCCCAAAATTTTGCCGCCCTAGGCCCCCGGCCTAATGGGAAATCCGCCACTGGGCTAAAGGGAATAATAGGAGGTGTTATAATGAGAGACAGTATAGACCAATAACAGTTACTAGGATAGGTAACATCGAGCAATAGGATGAGTTATAGGGAGGGGCTATATGGAACAATAGGAGTTATTGGGAGTGGTAATATTGAGCAATAGGAGACGGTGTAAGGTGCGTTTATGCAGAACAATAGGAGAAATGATAGGGAGAGGTTATATGGAGCATTAGCAGGCGTTAAAGGGAATGGGTATATGGAGTAATAGGGCGTCATTATATGGAGCAATATAAGCAGTTAAAGGCGCATCCCTATATGGAGCTAAAGGAGGAGATTATAAGGAGCAATAGGGAGAAGTTGTATGGAGCAATAAAAGGAATTATATGGAGAAATTGTTGGGAGTTACAGGGATGCAGTATATGGAGAATTAGGAATTATAGGGAGTGGTTATATGGATCAATATGAGCAATTATAGGGGATACAGCGAACAACAGGAGGAGTTATCGAGAGTTGTTATATGGAGGATCTGGAGAAGTTATAGGGATGGGTTACAGTATATGGAACAATGGGAGCTATAGAAATTGGTTATATGGAACAGTAGAAAAGTTATAGGGAGGGGTTACATGCCGTAAAAGGAGAATATATAGGGAGAAGTTGCATGAAGTAATACAGTAGGAGTTATAGGGAGAGGTTATATGGAGCAATAAGAGGAGTTATAGGGACCTGGATGAGGCCAAGCAGCTCATGACAAGCCGGTACATTGAAATGGTGCAAGGATCGATCCCGATTCTAACCGGTTTATGAACCGGAGAGGAGGAGCTGCGCAATCTTCGGCTCCAGTTACATGGAGTAATACAGTAGGCGAAGTTATAGGGAGAGGTTATATGGAGCAATAGGAGGAGTTATTGGGTGAGGTTATATGGAGCAATAGGAGGAGTTATTGGGTGAGGTTATATGGAGCAATAGGAGGAGTTATTGGGTGAGGATATATGAAACAATTAGAGGAGAAATGTAACTGATAGAATGTTATGCTTTAGAACTAATGAAGATGGATGAAATTGAAATTGAGAAAGAGGAGATGGATGGGAAAGAGAAAGCTACAGAGCAAAAAGAGAGAGTGTGGAAGAAGCAGAAGCAGAAGAGATGGGGGAGGTAGTTCAAGAACTGAAGATAGAAGAGAGAGTGGGCGAAAATGAAGGAAAGGAAGAAAAGAAAAAAAGGGAAAACATGTAAAATGGTTGGATGAAAAGGAGGGGGGAAAAGAGGATAAGGGAAAAACTGAAGGAGTTTAGAAAAGAAAAACTAAGAGAAAAAAAAGAGAAACTAAGAAAAAACACAAACTAAGACAAGAGACACTAGCACAGGGGTGGGCAACCTATTTTTGAATGTAGCCACAGGGGTGGCGAATTAGAAGTGAAAATAGCCACACCATGTAAATATTGAGGTATTATGTTGCGCATTCGTCATCATCTCTTCACCACCCTCATCATTATCATCATCATCTAATTTCCCCCCTCATCATCATATCTCATTTCCCCCCCAGCATCATCATCATATCATCTTCTCACCACCCTCATCATCATCTCATTTCACCTCCCCCTCATAATCCTCTCATTTCACCCCCCTTCATCATCATCTCATTTCCCCTCCCCTCATAAACATCTCATTTCACCCCCCCCTCATCATCATCATCTCATTTCACCACCTCATCATCAACTCATTTCACCCCCACTCATCTCATTTCACCCCCTCATCATCATCTCATTTCACCTCCCTTCATCATCTCATTTCACCTCCCTTCATCATCTCATTTCACCCCCCATCATCATCTCATTTCACCCCCCTCATTCTCATTTAACCTCCCTCATTCTCATTTCCCCCCTCATCATCTCATTTCCCATCATGCCCCCCCCCCCCAATATCATGATCATCTCGAGCCAGCTTCTTGCTTCTTACCTTGCCTAGCACAGCACCGAAACGGGAGTCTGTGGCGCGGTCGCTGCCGGGTTGTGTGCTCCGCCCCCACTGTTCTCTCATTGGTTCTTTCTCCACCACTCACGTCCGCGGCCCGTCCCCTCTGCACTAGCGCCGTCACTGCCGGCGTACTCGCACTTGCCAAGGGGCTCGCGCTTCCTGCGGGACTCGCGCTTGCCCGCCACACTTCCCATTACACTGGGAAACTATAATTCGCCACACTTTGGTTGCCAATTCTCCACAAGTGGCGAATGGCGACAGGGTTGTTCACCTCGGCTTTAGAAATAACGAAGTGGGACACAATTCAAATTGAGGAGGAAATTCAAAGAAAGAAGAGGAGGAGCAGGATGGGGTTATATGGAGCAATAGGAGGAGTAATGTTAACTGATGGAATGTTAGGCCTGGGACATAGTACAGAAGGCCGTGCAGAGCCGTGCTGAGCAGATGCACTTACCCCCTGCATCTGTGATCAGCGCGACTTTAGCAGCCGCTTCCACACACTTCCACATGCGTGCGGAGGCTCAGACATTTTGAGCAGACAAGCAAGTTTAAATTTCGGCGCTGGGGGGAGCGGAGGAGCGGTCACGTGACCGAAAACAGCCAACGGGAGCGAGGGACTAGCCCCGCCTCCCGCCACGCCTACGCCCCCAAAACACACTCTCTGCCAGGACGTAAAAAAGCTCCTGATTGAGCAGGCGAGGCAGAGCAGGAGCGCGGATCAGCACGGCCCGAGGCCTTATGCTTTAGAAATAACGAAGTGGGACGAAATTGACATTGAGAAGGAAATGGTTGGAGACAATCCGAACAAGAAAGAAGAGGAGGAGGTTAAAAAGAAGTGGAGGATATAGGAAAAGTGGAGGAGGAAAAAGAGAGAGTAGATTGAATGATAAGAATGTTTGGGTTTGCCTTGGCCTCCTTCCCCCCTACCACGCCCCCCTCCGGTTGGTTGTCCAGTTTGGGCGTGGTTCCCCGGGATTGGGGGGGTGGGTTGGTGGGAGGTTTTTTGGAGCGGCTTCTCCAATATGGTTTCCACTTGCCATCGATCCGGGACCTGGATGAGGACAAGCAGCTCATGACAAACTGGTGATCTCTGAGTGCAAGGCAGGGTGACGTCATTATATACACAGTGATTCTCCGCCAGGGCTCCGCGGAACTCTAGCACTCATGCCTCTGGTATTAGGATGTATTAGTCCTCTGTGTGCTCTTCTCTCCTAGTTTGCAGCTATCTGGGGAACTGTTACATTGTGTCTCCTCAGCAAATCACACACTGTGTCAGGCGCTGTGGTTTCTTATTCGAACTCTGAATGGTCAACAACCTTCCACATGTACCGCTGCTGTCTAGGAACTAATGTTACCATTTCTCACACGCACAGGTTTGTGATATATACTAGTGGTTACTAGTTACAGGGTACTGATCCCTTCATACTGATCATTGTATATATATATTTATATATAGCTATTTATTTACTAATTATGCTGACTTCTAAGAGTCCTGGTAACAATCTATCACATGCACAGGCGTGTGATATATACTGTTACAGTAGTTACTAACTACAGGGTACTGATCCCTTCATATAGCTTATTATATACAGAGCTACTTATTTAATCTAGTTCTGTGCAGCAATCCTATAGCTATTTACTTCAGATACAGTACATAAGCTATATTTTAAGTACACTTCCTAACACAATAGTAGGCTCAATCCTATGTTAGCCACTCCAATAAGGAGCCATTATTGCCTTGATCATATGTAATTTGGACTGGCTTATGTAGGCTAGTATCATCCTAAACATTGCTCCCAGTAGCACATTGCTCACTCTAGCACTTCAATAGAGGGCAGCATTTTTGTGTTTGTCTTTCGTCGGTTAGTTACTCCGTTATTTTAATTTACCTATTAAAAGATCATTTTAATTATCTATCACCATTTCACCACTGAGGGGGATTGAGTGCCCACAACTGGGGTGGCTTTTTCCTCCCCTAATCTAGCTATTAGGCCCAGGTCCTGCCTCAGCTCACATTCATATGAGTGGGAGTAAAGCATGCTAAAGCTTAGCACACTTTTGTGTATCTGGGTCATAGTGAGTTCTCTTCTAACTCCCCTGGCCCTGCGGCCAAAAGTGTGCTGTAAATTCTTGTTGATGTGCTGGTTTTAACCATTTTAACTCTTTTTAGCATGAATAAGACAAATCCTGACGATGAAGAGAACGGCATACCATCTTCCAGCCCAAGAGGTAACACAAATATGATGCTGTATTTTACAGTTCAACTGCTCCTAAAAGAGATATTTTAATCCTGGGTCTATAAAACCCCATACAGTATATTAGGATCATTTGCTCATATTTTGTGTGTCAGTTTGGGATTTGGGGATGAGTTAGAGGGAAACGTTTATCCAATATGAGGAGTTATAAAGTGCAGTTATAGGGAGCGGTTATATGTACAATAGGAGTTATAGGGTGCGGCTATATGGAGCAATAGGAGGAATTATGGGGAGGGATTATATGGAATCATAGGAGTTATAATGAGCGGTGGACCAACAGGAGTTATAAGTAGTGGTAATATCGAGTAAAAAGATTAATTATAGGCAGCAGTTATATAGAACAATAGGAGGCGTTATAGGGAGCGGTTATACTGTATGTACAATAGGAATAGTTATAATGAGGCGTTAATGCAGCGGCGGATTTGAAAATCCGCAACCTCCAGGCATTTAGCTGTATCAGTCGCCTCCTTGCTATCGCCCTCTAACTCCTTTGGAACCCCAGGGTCAAATGATGCCACGGACGTACGTCATCAACATGATGGTGCATGGCGTCGCCATGGTAACACGATGAAATGACGGCATTTTATATCGCAACCTCACATTGCCATGGCAACAAGACACCATGTGACGTCACGTTGGAACATACGCAACGTCATTTGACACTGGGGTTCCAAAAGAACTATAGCGCGACAGCAAGGAGGCGGCCGACACATGTAAGTGCATTCCCATTAGGTCCGATAGGCCCGAGAGCGCGGAAAATGCATATTGGGGCAGGCATTTTTACCACCCCAAAATTTTGCCGCCCTAGGCCCCCGGCCTAATGGGAAATCCGCCACTGGGCTAAAGGGAATAATAGGAGGTGTTATAATGAGAGACAGTATAGACCAATAACAGTTACTAGGATAGGTAACATCGAGCAATAGGATGAGTTATAGGGAGGGGCTATATGGAACAATAGGAGTTATTGGGAGTGGTAATATTGAGCAATAGGAGACGGTGTAAGGTGCGTTTATGCAGAACAATAGGAGAAATGATAGGGAGAGGTTATATGGAGCATTAGCAGGCGTTAAAGGGAATGGGTATATGGAGTAATAGGGCGTCATTATATGGAGCAATATAAGCAGTTAAAGGCGCATCCCTATATGGAGCTAAAGGAGGAGATTATAAGGAGCAATAGGGAGAAGTTGTATGGAGCAATAAAAGGAATTATATGGAGAAATTGTTGGGAGTTACAGGGATGCAGTATATGGAGAATTAGGAATTATAGGGAGTGGTTATATGGATCAATATGAGCAATTATAGGGGATACAGCGAACAACAGGAGGAGTTATCGAGAGTTGTTATATGGAGGATCTGGAGAAGTTATAGGGATGGGTTACAGTATATGGAACAATGGGAGCTATAGAAATTGGTTATATGGAACAGTAGAAAAGTTATAGGGAGGGGTTACATGCCGTAAAAGGAGAATATATAGGGAGAAGTTGCATGAAGTAATACAGTAGGAGTTATAGGGAGAGGTTATATGGAGCAATAAGAGGAGTTATAGGGACCTGGATGAGGCCAAGCAGCTCATGACAAGCCGGTACATTGAAATGGTGCAAGGATCGATCCCGATTCTAACCGGTTTATGAACCGGAGAGGAGGAGCTGCGCAATCTTCGGCTCCAGTTACATGGAGTAATACAGTAGGCGAAGTTATAGGGAGAGGTTATATGGAGCAATAGGAGGAGTTATTGGGTGAGGTTATATGGAGCAATAGGAGGAGTTATTGGGTGAGGTTATATGGAGCAATAGGAGGAGTTATTGGGTGAGGATATATGAAACAATTAGAGGAGAAATGTAACTGATAGAATGTTATGCTTTAGAACTAATGAAGATGGATGAAATTGAAATTGAGAAAGAGGAGATGGATGGGAAAGAGAAAGCTACAGAGCAAAAAGAGAGAGTGTGGAAGAAGCAGAAGCAGAAGAGATGGGGGAGGTAGTTCAAGAACTGAAGATAGAAGAGAGAGTGGGCGAAAATGAAGGAAAGGAAGAAAAGAAAAAAAGGGAAAACATGTAAAATGGTTGGATGAAAAGGAGGGGGGAAAAGAGGATAAGGGAAAAACTGAAGGAGTTTAGAAAAGAAAAACTAAGAGAAAAAAAAGAGAAACTAAGAAAAAACACAAACTAAGACAAGAGACACTAGCACAGGGGTGGGCAACCTATTTTTGAATGTAGCCACAGGGGTGGCGAATTAGAAGTGAAAATAGCCACACCATGTAAATATTGAGGTATTATGTTGCGCATTCGTCATCATCTCTTCACCACCCTCATCATTATCATCATCATCTAATTTCCCCCCTCATCATCATATCTCATTTCCCCCCCAGCATCATCATCATATCATCTTCTCACCACCCTCATCATCATCTCATTTCACCTCCCCCTCATAATCCTCTCATTTCACCCCCCTTCATCATCATCTCATTTCCCCTCCCCTCATAAACATCTCATTTCACCCCCCCCCTCATCATCATCATCTCATTTCACCACCTCATCATCAACTCATTTCACCCCCACTCATCTCATTTCACCCCCTCATCATCATCTCATTTCACCTCCCTTCATCATCTCATTTCACCTCCCTTCATCATCTCATTTCACCCCCCATCATCATCTCATTTCACCCCCCTCATTCTCATTTAACCTCCCTCATTCTCATTTCCCCCCTCATCATCTCATTTCCCATCATGCCCCCCCCCCCCAATATCATGATCATCTCGAGCCAGCTTCTTGCTTCTTACCTTGCCTAGCACAGCACCGAAACGGGAGTCTGTGGCGCGGTCGCTGCCGGGTTGTGTGCTCCGCCATCCACTGTTCTCTCATTGGTTCTTTCTCCACCACTCACGTCCGCGGCCCGTCCCCTCTGCACTAGCGCCGTCACTGCCGGCGTACTCGCACTTGCCAAGGGGCTCGCGCTTCCTGCGGGACTCGCGCTTGCCCGCCACACTTCCCATTACACTGGGAAACTATAATTCGCCACACTTTGGTTGCCAATTCTCCACAAGTGGCGAATGGCGACAGGGTTGTTCACCTCGGCTTTAGAAATAACGAAGTGGGACACAATTCAAATTGAGGAGGAAATTCAAAGAAAGAAGAGGAGGAGCAGGATGGAGGAAAGATTCTGGAGGAGGAGGAGCAGGGTGGAGGAAAGATGCAGGAGGTTATATGGAGCAATAGGAGGAGTAATGTTAACTGA
Source organism: Ascaphus truei (assembly GCF_040206685.1). Lineage (NCBI taxonomy): Eukaryota > Metazoa > Chordata > Amphibia > Anura > Ascaphidae > Ascaphus > Ascaphus truei. The sequence continues at coordinate 281,618,694 of NC_134487.1, forward strand.
TGGAATGTTAGGCCTGGGACATAGTACAGAAGGCCGTGCAGAGCCGTGCTGAGCAGATGCACTTACCCCCTGCATCTGTGATCAGCGCGACTTTAGCAGCCGCTTCCACACACTTCCACATGCGTGCGGAGGCTCAGACATTTTGAGCAGACAAGCAAGTTTAAATTTCGGCGCTGGGGGGAGCGGAGGAGCGGTCACGTGACCGAAAACAGCCAACGGGAGCGAGGGACTAGCCCCGCCTCCCGCCACGCCTACGCCCCCAAAACACACTCTCTGCCTTTTCTGCCAGGACGTAAAAAAGCTCCTGATTGAGCAGGCGAGGCAGAGCAGGAGCGCGGATCAGCACGGCCCGAGGCCTTATGCTTTAGAAATAACGAAGTGGGACGAAATTGACATTGAGAAGGAAATGGTTGGAGACAATCCGAACAAGAAAGAAGAGGAGGAGGTTAAAAAGAAGTGGAGGATATAGGAAAAGTGGAGGAGGAAAAAGAGAGAGTAGATTGAATGATAAGAATGTTTGGGTTTGCCTTGGCCTCCTTCCCCCCTACCACGCCCCCCTCCGGTTGGTTGTCCAGTTTGGGCGTGGTTCCCCGGGATTGGGGGGGTGGGTTGGTGGGAGGTTTTTTGGAGCGGCTTCTCCAATATGGTTTCCACTTGCCATCGATCCGGGACCTGGATGAGGACAAGCAGCTCATGACAAACTGGTGATCTCTGAGTGCAAGGCAGGGTGACGTCATTATATACACAGTGATTCTCCGCCAGGGCTCCGCGGAACTCTAGCACTCATGCCTCTGGTATTAGGATGTATTAGTCCTCTGTGTGCTCTTCTCTCCTAGTTTGCAGCTATCTGGGGAACTGTTACATTGTGTCTCCTCAGCAAATCACACACTGTGTCAGGCGCTGTGGTTTCTTATTCGAACTCTGAATGGTCAACAACCTTCCACATGTACCGCTGCTGTCTAGGAACTAATGTTACCATTTCTCACACGCACAGGTTTGTGATATATACTAGTGGTTACTAGTTACAGGGTACTGATCCCTTCATACTGATCATTGTATATATATTTATATATAGCTATTTATTTACTAATTATGCTGACTTCTAAGAGTCCTGGTAACAATCTATCACATGCACAGGCGTGTGATATATACTGTTACAGTAGTTACTAACTACAGGGTACTGATCCCTTCATATAGCTTATTATATACAGAGCTACTTATTTAATCTAGTTCTGTGCAGCAATCCTATAGCTATTTACTTCAGATACAGTACATAAGCTATATTTTAAGTACACTTCCTAACACAATAGTAGGCTCAATCCTATGTTAGCCACTCCAATAAGGAGCCATTATTGCCTTGATCATATGTAATTTGGACTGGCTTATGTAGGCTAGTATCATCCTAAACATTGCTCCCATTAGCACATTGCTCACTCTAGCACTTCAATAGAGGGCAGCATTTTTGTGTTTGTCTTTCGTCGGTTAGTTACTCCGTTATTTTAATTTACCTATTAAAAGATCATTTTAATTATCTATCACCATTTCACCACTGAGGGGGATTGAGTGCCCACAACTGGGGTGGCTTTTTCCTCCCCTAATCTAGCTATTAGGCCCAGGTCCTGCCTCAGCTCACATTCATATGAGTGGGAGTAAAGCATGCTAAAGCTTAGCACACTTTTGTGTATCTGGGTCATAGTGAGTTCTCTTCTAACTCCCCTGGCCCTGCGGCCAAAAGTGTGCTGTAAATTCTTGTTGATGTGCTGGTTTTAACCATTTTAACTCTTTTTAGCATGAATAAGACAAAGGCTGACGATGAAGAGAACGGCATACCATCTTCCAGCCCAAGAGGTAACACAAATATGATGCTGTATTTTACAGTTCAACTGCTCCTAAAAGAGATATTTTAATCCTGGGTCTATAAAACCCCATACAGTATATTAGGATCATTTGCTCATATTTTGTGTGTCAGTTTGGGATTTGGGGATGAGTTAGAGGGAAACGTTTATCCAATATGAGGAGTTATAAAGTGCAGTTATAGGGAGCGGTTATATGTACAATAGGAGTTATAGGGTGCGGCTATATGGAGCAATAGGAGGAATTATGGGGAGGGATTATATGGAATCATAGGAGTTATAATGAGCGGTGGACCAACAGGAGTTATAAGTAGTGGTAATATCGAGTAAAAAGATTAATTATAGGCAGCAGTTATATAGAACAATAGGAGGCGTTATAGGGAGCGGTTATACGGTATGTACAATATGAATAGTTATAATGAGGCGTTAATGCAGCGGCGGATTTGAAAATCCGCAACCTCCAGGCATTTAGCTGTATCAGTCGCCTCCTTGCTATCGCCCTCTAACTCCTTTGGAACCCCAGGGTCAAATGATGCCACGGAGGTACGTCATCAACATGATGGTGCATGGCGTCGCCATGGTAACACGATGAAATGACGGCATTTTATATCGCAACCTCACATTGCCATGGCAACAAGACACCATGTGACGTCACGTTGGAACATACGCAACGTCATTTGACACTGGGGTTCCAAAAGAACTATAGCGCGACAGCAAGGAGGCGGCCGACACATGTAAGTGCATTCCCATTAGGTCCGATAGACCCGAGAGCGCGGAAAATGCATATTGGGGCAGGCATTTTTACCACCCCAAAATTTTGCCGCCCTAGGCCCCCGGCCTAATGGGAAATCCGCCACTGGGCTAAAGGGAATAATAGGAGGTGTTATAATGAGAGACAGTATAGACCAATAACAGTTACTAGGATAGGTAACATCGAGCAATAGGATGAGTTATAGGGAGGGGCTATATGGAACAATAGGAGTTATTGGGAGTGGTAATATTGAGCAATAGGAGACGGTGTAAGGTGCGTTTATGCAGAACAATAGGAGAAATGATAGGGAGAGGTTATATGGAGCATTAGCAGGCGTTAAAGGGAATGGCTATATGGAGTAATAGGGCGTCATTATATGGAGCAATATAAGCAGTTAAAGGGGCATCCCTATATGGAGCTAAAGGAGGAGATTATAAGGAGCAATAGGGAGAAGTTGTATGGAGCAATAAAAGGAATTATATGGAGAAATTGTTGGGAGTTACAGGGATGCAGTATATGGAGAATTAGGAATTATAGGGAGTGGTTATATGGATCAATATGAGCAATTATAGGGGATACAGCGAACAACAGGAGGAGTTATCGAGAGTTGTTATATGGAGGATCTGGAGAAGTTATAGGGCTGGGTTACAGTATATGGAACAATGGGAGCTATAGAAATTGGTTATATGGAACAGTAGAAAAGTTATAGGGAGGGGTTACATGCCGTAAAAGGAGAATATATAGGGAGAAGTTGCATGAAGTAATACAGTAGGAGTTATAGGGAGAGGTTATATGGAGCAATAAGAGGAGTTATAGGGACCTGGATGAGGCCAAGTAGCTCATGACAAGCCGGTACCTTGAAATGGTGCAAGGATCGATCCCGATTCTAACCGGTTTATGAACCGGAGAGGAGGAGCTGCGCAATCTTCGGCTCCAGTTACATGGAGTAATACAGTAGGCGAAGTTATAGGGAGAGGTTATATGGAGCAATAGGAGGAGTTATTGGGTGAGGTTATATGGAGCAATAGGAGGAGTTATTGGGTGAGGATATATGAAACAATTAGAGGAGAAATGTAACTGATAGAATGTTATGCTTTAGAACTAATGAAGATGGATGAAATTGAAATTGAGAAAGAGGAGATGGATGGGAAAGAGAAAGCTACAGAGCAAAAAGAGAGAGTGTGGAAGAAGCAGAAGCAGAAGAGATGGGGGAGGTAGTTCAAGAACTGAAGATAGAAGAGAGAGTGGGCGAAAATGAAGGAAAGGAAGAAAAGAAAAAAAGGGAAAACATGTAAAATGGTTGGATGAAAAGGAGGGGGGAAAAGAGGATAAGGGAAAAACTGAAGGAGTTTAGAAAAGAAAAACTAAGAGAGAAAAAAGAGAAACTAAGAAAAAACACAAACTAAGACAAGAGACACTAGCACAGGGGTGGGCAACCTATTCTTGAATGTAGCCACAGGGGTGGCGAATTAGAAGTGAAAATAGCCACACCATGTAAATATTGAGGTATTATGTTGCGCATTCGTCATCATCTCTTCACCACCCTCATCATTATCATCATCATCTAATTTCCCCCCTCATCATATCTCATTTCCCCCCCAGCATCATCATCATATCATCTTCTCACCACCCTCATCATCATCTCATTTCACCTCCCCCTCATAATCCTCTCATTTCACCCCCCTTCATCATCATCTCATTTCCCCTCCCCTCATAAACATCTCATTTCACCCCCCCCCCTCATCATCATCATCTCATTTCACCCCCACTCATCTCATTTCACCCCCTCATCATCATCTCATTTCACCTCCCTTCATCATCTCATTTCACCTCCCTTCATCATCTCATTTCACCCCCCATCATCATCTCATTTCACCCCCCATCATCATCTCATTTCACCCCCCTCATTCTCATTTAACCTCCCTCATTCTCATTTCCCATCATGCCCCCCCCCCCCCAATATCATGATCATCTCGAGCCAGCTTCTTGCTTCTTACCTTGCCTAGCACAGCACCGAAACGGGAGTCTGTGGCGCGGTCGCTGCCGGGTTGTGTGCTCCGCCATCCACTGTTCTCTCATTGGTTCTTTCTCCACCACTCACGTCCGAGGCCCGTCCCCTCTGCACTAGCGCCGTCACTGCCGGCGTACTCGCACTTGCCAAGGGGCTCGCGCTTCCTGCGAGACTCGCGCTTGCCCGCCACACTTCCCATTACACTGGGAAACTATAATTCGCCACACTTTGGTTGCCAATTCTCCACAAGTGGCGAATGGCGACAGGGTTGTTCACCTCGGCTTTAGAAATAACGAAGTGGGACACAATTCAAATTGAGGAGGAAATTCAAAGAAAGAAGAGGAGGAGCAGGATGGAGGAAAGATTCTGGAGGAGGAGGAGCAGGGTGGAGGAAAGATGCAGGAGGTTATATGGAGCAATAGGAGGAGTAATGTTAACTGATGGAATGTTAGGCCTGGGACATAGTACAGAAGGCCGTGCAGAGCCGTGCTGAGCAGATGCACTTACCCCCTGCATCTGTGATCAGCGCGACTTTAGCAGCCGCTTCCACACACTTCCACATGCGTGCGGAGGCTCAGACATTTTGAGCAGACAAGCAAGTTTAAATTTCGGCGCTGGGGGGAGCGGAGGAGCTGTCACGTGACCGAAAACAGCCAACGGGAGCGAGGGACTAGCCCCGCCTCCCGCCACGCCTACGCCCCCAAAACACACTCTCTGCCTTTTCTGCCAGGACGTAAAAAAGCTCCTGATTGAGCAGGCGAGGCAGAGCAGGAGCGCGGATCAGCACGGCCCGAGGCCTTATGCTTTAGAAATAACGAAGTGGGACGAAATTGACATTGAGAAGGAAATGGTTGGAGACAATCCGAACAAGAAAGAAGAGGAGGAGGTTAAAAAGAAGTGGAGGATATAGGAAAAGTGGAGGAGGAAAAAGAGAGAGTAGATTGAATGATAAGAATGTTTGGGTTTGCCTTGGCCTCCTTCCCCCCTACCACGCCCCCCTCCGGTTGGTTGTCCAGTTTGGGCGTGGTTCCCCGGGATTGGGGGGGTGGGTTGGTGGGAGGTTTTTTGGAGCGGCTTCTCCAATATGGTTTCCACTTGCCATCGATCCGGGACCTGGATGAGGACAAGCAGCTCATGACAAACTGGTGATCTCTGAGTGCAAGGCAGGGTGACGTCATTATATACACAGTGATTCTCCGCCAGGGCTCCGCGGAACTCTAGCACTCATGCCTCTGGTATTAGGATGTATTAGTCCTCTGTGTGCTCTTCTCTCCTAGTTTGCAGCTATCTGGGGAACTGTTACATTGTGTCTCCTCAGCAAATCACACACTGTGTCAGGCGCTGTGGTTTCTTATTCGAACTCTGAATGGTCAACAACCTTCCACATGTACCGCTGCTGTCTAGGAACTAATGTTACCATTTCTCACACGCACAGGTTTGTGATATATACTAGTGGTTACTAGTTACAGGGTACTGATCCCTTCATACTGATCATTGTATATATATTTATATATAGCTATTTATTTACTAATTATGCTGACTTCTAAGAGTCCTGGTAACAATCTATCACATGCACAGGCGTGTGATATATACTGTTACAGTAGTTACTAACTACAGGGTACTGATCCCTTCATATAGCTTATTATATACAGAGCTACTTATTTAATCTAGTTCTGTGCAGCAATCCTATAGCTATTTACTTCAGATACAGTACATAAGCTATATTTTAAGTACACTTCCTAACACAATAGTAGGCTCAATCCTATGTTAGCCACTCCAATAAGGAGCCATTATTGCCTTGATCATATGTAATTTGGACTGGCTTATGTAGGCTAGTATCATCCTAAACATTGCTCCCAGTAGCACATTGCTCACTCTAGCACTTCAATAGAGGGCAGCATTTTTGTGTTTGTCTTTCGTCGGTTAGTTACTCCGTTATTTTAATTTACCTATTAAAAGATCATTTTAATTATCTATCACCATTTCACCACTGAGGGGGATTGAGTGCCCACAACTGGGGTGGCTTTTTCCTCCCCTAATCTAGCTATTAGGCCCAGGTCCTGCCTCAGCTCACATTCATATGAGTGGGAGTAAAGCATGCTAAAGCTTAGCACACTTTTGTGTATCTGGGTCATAGTGAGTTCTCTTCTAACTCCCCTGGCCCTGCGGCCAAAAGTGTGCTGTAAATTCTTGTTGATGTGCTTGTTTTAACCATTTTAACTCTTTTTAGCATGAATAAGACAAAGCCTGACGATGAAGAGAACGGCATACCATCTTCCAGCCCAAGAGGTAACACAAATATGATGCTGTATTTTACAGTTCAACTGCTCCTAAAAGAGATATTTTAATCCTGGGTCTATAAAACCCCATACAGTATATTAGGATCATTTGCTCATATTTTGTGTGTCAGTTTGGAATTTGGGGATGAGTTAGAGGGAAACGTTTATCCAATATGAGGAGTTATAAAGTGCAGTTATAGGGAGCGGTTATATGTACAATAGGAGTTATAGGGTGCGGCTATATGGAGCAATAGGAGGAATTATGGGGAGGGATTATATGGAATCATAGGAGTTATAATGAGCGGTGGACCAACAGGAGTTATAAGTAGTGGTAATATCGAGTAAAAAGATTAATTATAGGCAGCAGTTATATAGAACAAAAGGAGGCGTTATAGGGAGCGGTTATACGGTATGTACAATATGAATAGTTATAATGAGGCGTTAATGCAGCGGCGGATTTGAAAATCCGCAACCTCCAGGCATTTAGCTGTATCAGTCGCCTCCTTGCTATCGCCCTCTAACTCCTTTGGAACCCCAGGGTCAAATGATGCCACGGAGGTACGTCATCAACATGATGGTGCATGGCGTCGCCATGGTAACACGATGAAATGACGGCATTTTATATCGCAACCTCACATTGCCATGGCAACAAGACACCATGTGACGTCACGTTGGAACATACGCAACGTCATTTGACACTGGGGTTCCAAAAGAACTATAGCACGACAGCAAGGAGGCGGCCGACACATGTAAGTGCATTCCCATTAGGTCCGATAGACCCGAGAGCGCGGAAAATGCATATTGGGGCAGGCATTTTTACCACCCCAAAATTTTGCCGCCCTAGGCCCCCGGCCTAATGGGAAATCCGCCACTGGGCTAAAGGGAATAATAGGAGGTGTTATAATGAGAGACAGTATAGACCAATAACAGTTACTAGGATAGGTAACATCGAGCAATAGGATGAGTTATAGGGAGGGGCTATATGGAACAATAGGAGTTATTGGGAGTGGTAATATTGAGCAATAGGAGACGGTGTAAGGTGCGTTTATGCAGAACAATAGGAGAAATGATAGGGAGAGGTTATATGGAGCATTAGCAGGCGTTAAAGGGAATGGCTATATGGAGTAATAGGGCGTCATTATATGGAGCAATATAAGCAGTTAAAGGGGCATCCCTATATGGAGCTAAAGGAGGAGATTATAAGGAGCAATAGGGAGAAGTTGTATGGAGCAATAAAAGGAATTATATGGAGAAATTGTTGGGAGTTACAGGGATGCAGTATATGGAGAATTAGGAATTATAGGGAGTGGTTATATGGATCAATATGAGCAATTATAGGGGATACAGCGAACAACAGGAGGAGTTATCGAGAGTTGTTATATGGAGGATCTGGAGAAGTTATAGGGATGGGTTACAGTATATGGAACAATGGGAGCTATAGAAATTGGTTATATGGAACAGTAGAAAAGTTATAGGGAGGGGTTACATGCCGTAAAAGGAGAATATATAGGGAGAAGTTGCATGAAGTAATACAGTAGGAGTTATAGGGAGAGGTTATATGGAGCAATAAGAGGAGTTATAGGGACCTGGATGAGGCCAAGCAGCTCATGACAAGCCGGTACCTTGAAATGGTGCAAGGATCGATCCCGATTCTAACCGGTTTATGAACCGGAGAGGAGGAGCTGCGCAATCTTCGGCTCCAGTTACATGGAGTAATACAGTAGGCGAAGTTATAGGGAGAGGTTATATGGAGCAATAGGAGGAGTTATTGGGTGAGGTTATATGGAGCAATAGGAGGAGTTATTGGGTGAGGATATATGAAACAATTAGAGGAGAAATGTAACTGATAGAATGTTATGCTTTAGAACTAATGAAGATGGATGAAATTGAAATTGAGAAAGAGGAGATGGATGGGAAAGAGAAAGCTACAGAGCAAAAAGAGAGAGTGTGGAAGAAGCAGAAGCAGAAGAGATGGGGGAGGTAGTTCAAGAACTGAAGATAGAAGAGAGAGTGGGCGAAAATGAAGGAAAGGAAGAAAAGAAAAAAAGGGAAAACATGTAAAATGGTTGGATGAAAAGGAGGGGGGAAAAGAGGATAAGGGAAAAACTGAAGGAGTTTAGAAAAGAAAAACTAAGAGAGAAAAAAGAGAAACTAAGAAAAAACACAAACTAAGACAAGAGACACTAGCACAGGGGTGGGCAACCTATTCTTGAATGTAGCCACAGGGGTGGCGAATTAGAAGTGAAAATAGCCACACCATGTAAATATTGAGGTATTATGTTGCGCATTCGTCATCATCTCTTCACCACCCTCATCATTATCATCATCATCTAATTTCCCCCCTCATCATATCTCATTTCCCCCCCAGCATCATCATCATATCATCTTCTCACCACCCTCATCATCATCTCATTTCACCTCCCCCTCATAATCCTCTCATTTCACCCCCCTTCATCATCATCTCATTTCCCCTCCCCTCATAAACATCTCATTTCACCCCCCCCCTCATCTCATTTCACCCCCTCATCTCATTTCACCCCCTCATCATCATCTCATTTCACCTCCCTTCATCATCTCATTTCACCTCCCTTCATCATCTCATTTCACCCCCCATCATCATCTCATTTCACCCCCCATCATCATCTCATTTCACCCCCCTCATTCTCATTTAACCTCCCTCATTCTCATTTCCCATCATGCCCCCCCCCCCCCAATATCATGATCATCTCGAGCCAGCTTCTTGCTTCTTACCTTGCCTAGCACAGCACCGAAACGGGAGTCTGTGGCGCGGTCGCTGCCGGGTTGTGTGCTCCGCCATCCACTGTTCTCTCATTGGTTCTTTCTCCACCACTCACGTCCGAGGCCCGTCCCCTCTGCACTAGCGCCGTCACTGCCGGCGTACTCGCACTTGCCAAGGGGCTCGCGCTTCCTGCGAGACTCGCGCTTGCCCGCCACACTTCCCATTACACTGGGAAACTATAATTCGCCACACTTTGGTTGCCAATTCTCCACAAGTGGCGAATGGCGACAGGGTTGTTCACCTCGGCTTTAGAAATAACGAAGTGGGACACAATTCAAATTGAGGAGGAAATTCAAAGAAAGAAGAGGAGGAGCAGGATGGAGGAAAGATTCTGGAGGAGGAGGAGCAGGGTGGAGGAAAGATGCAGGAGGTTATATGGAGCAATAGGAGGAGTAATGTTAACTGATGGAATGTTAGGCCTGGGACATAGTACAGAAGGCCGTGCAGAGCCGTGCTGAGCAGATGCACTTACCCCCTGCATCTGTGATCAGCGCGACTTTAGCAGCCGCTTCCACACACTTCCACATGCGTGCGGAGGCTCAGACATTTTGAGCAGACAAGCAAGTTTAAATTTCGGCGCTGGGGGGAGCGGAGGAGCGGTCACGTGACCGAAAACAGCCAACGGGAGCGAGGGACTAGCCCCGCCTCCCGCCACGCCTACGCCCCCAAAACACACTCTCTGCCTTTTCTGCCAGGACGTAAAAAAGCTCCTGATTGAGCAGGCGAGGCAGAGCAGGAGCGCGGATCAGCGCGGCCCGAGGCCTTATGCTTTAGAAATAACGAAGTGGGACGAAATTGACATTGAGAAGGAAATGGTTGGAGACAATCCGAACAAGAAAGAAGAGGAGGAGGTTAAAAAGAAGTGGAGGATATAGGAAAAGTGGAGGAGGAAAAAGAGAGAGTAGATTGAATGATAAGAATGTTTGGGTTTGCCTTGGCCTCCTTCCCCCCTACCACGCCCCCCTCCGGTTGGTTGTCCAGTTTGGGCGTGGTTCCCCGGGATTGGGGGGGTGGGTTGGTGGGAGGTTTTTTGGAGCGGCTTCTCCAATATGGTTTCCACTTGCCATCGATCCGGGACCTGGATGAGGACAAGCAGCTCATGACAAACTGGTGATCTCTGAGTGCAAGGCAGGGTGACGTCATTATATACACAGTGATTCTCCGCCAGGGCTCCGCGGAACTCTAGCACTCATGCCTCTGGTATTAGGATGTATTAGTCCTCTGTGTGCTCTTCTCTCCTAGTTTGCAGCTATCTGGGGAACTGTTACATTGTGTCTCCTCAGCAAATCACACACTGTGTCAGGCGCTGTGGTTTCTTATTCGAACTCTGAATGGTCAACAACCTTCCACATGTACCGCTGCTGTCTAGGAACTAATGTTACCATTTCTCACACGCACAGGTTTGTGATATATACTAGTGGTTACTAGTTACAGGGTACTGATCCCTTCATACTGATCATTGTATATATATTTATATATAGCTATTTATTTACTAATTATGCTGACTTCTAAGAGTCCTGGTAACAATCTATCACATGCACAGGCGTGTGATATATACTGTTACAGTAGTTACTAACTACAGGGTACTGATCCCTTCATATAGCTTATTATATACAGAGCTACTTATTTAATCTAGTTCTGTGCAGCAATCCTATAGCTATTTACTTCAGATACAGTACATAAGCTATATTTTAAGTACACTTCCTAACACAATAGTAGGCTCAATCCTATGTTAGCCACTCCAATAAGGAGCCATTATTGCCTTGATCATATGTAATTTGGACTGGCTTATGTAGGCTAGTATCATCCTAAACATTGCTCCCAGTAGCACATTGCTCACTCTAGCACTTCAATAGAGGGCAGCATTTTTGTGTTTGTCTTTCGTCGGTTAGTTACTCCGTTATTTTAATTTACCTATTAAAAGATCATTTTAATTATCTATCACCATTTCACCACTGAGGGGGATTGAGTGCCCACAACTGGGGTGGCTTTTTCCTCCCCTAATCTAGCTATTAGGCCCAGGTCCTGCCTCAGCTCACATTCATATGAGTGGGAGTAAAGCATGCTAAAGCTTAGCACACTTTTGTGTATCTGGGTCATAGTGAGTTCTCTTCTAACTCCCCTGGCCCTGCGGCCAAAAGTGTGCTGTAAATTCTTGTTGATGTGCTTGTTTTAACCATTTTAACTCTTTTTAGCATGAATAAGACAAAGCCTGACGATGAAGAGAACGGCATACCATCTTCCAGCCCAAGAGGTAACACAAATATGATGCTGTATTTTACAGTTCAACTGCTCCTAAAAGAGATATTTTAATCCTGGGTCTATAAAACCCCATACAGTATATTAGGATCATTTGCTCATATTTTGTGTGTCAGTTTGGAATTTGGGGATGAGTTAGAGGGAAACGTTTATCCAATATGAGGAGTTATAAAGTGCAGTTATAGGGAGCGGTTATATGTACAATAGGAGTTATAGGGTGCGGCTATATGGAGCAATAGGAGGAATTATGGGGAGGGATTATATGGAATCATAGGAGTTATAATGAGCGGTGGACCAACAGGAGTTATAAGTAGTGGTAATATCGAGTAAAAAGATTAATTATAGGCAGCAGTTATATAGAACAATAGGAGGCGTTATAGGGAGCGGTTATACGGTATGTACAATATGAATAGTTATAATGAGGCGTTAATGCAGCGGCGGATTTGAAAATCCGCAACCTCCAGGCATTTAGCTGTATCAGTCGCCTCCTTGCTATCGCCCTCTAACTCCTTTGGAACCCCAGGGTCAAATGATGCCACGGAGGTACGTCATCAACATGATGGTGCATGGCGTCGCCATGGTAACACGATGAAATGACGGCATTTTATATCGCAACCTCACATTGCCATGGCAACAAGACACCATGTGACGTCACGTTGGAACATACGCAACGTCATTTGACACTGGGGTTCCAAAAGAACTATAGCGCGACAGCAAGGAGGCGGCCGACACATGTAAGTGCATTCCCATTAGGTCCGATAGACCCGAGAGCGCGGAAAATGCATATTGGGGCAGGCATTTTTACCACCCCAAAATTTTGCCGCCCTAGGCCCCCGGCCTAATGGGAAATCCGCCACTGGGCTAAAGGGAATAATAGGAGGTGTTATAATGAGAGACAGTATAGACCAATAACAGTTACTAGGATAGGTAACATCGAGCAATAGGATGAGTTATAGGGAGGGGCTATATGGAACAATAGGAGTTATTGGGAGTGGTAATATTGAGCAATAGGAGACGGTGTAAGGTGCGTTTATGCAGAACAATAGGAGAAATGATAGGGAGAGGTTATATGGAGCATTAGCAGGCGTTAAAGGGAATGGCTATATGGAGTAATAGGGCGTCATTATATGGAGCAATATAAGCAGTTAAAGGGGCATCCCTATATGGAGCTAAAGGAGGAGATTATAAGGAGCAATAGGGAGAAGTTGTATGGAGCAATAAAAGGAATTATATGGAGAAATTGTTGGGAGTTACAGGAATGCAGTATATGGAGAATTAGGAATTATAGGGAGTGGTTATATGGATCAATATGAGCAATTATAGGGGATACAGCGAACAACAGGAGGAGTTATCGAGAGTTGTTATATGGAGGATCTGGAGAAGTTATAGGGATGGGTTACAGTATATGGAACAATGGGAGCTATAGAAATTGGTTATATGGAACAGTAGAAAAGTTATAGGGAGGGGTTACATGCCGTAAAAGGAGAATATATAGGGAGAAGTTGCATGAAGTAATACAGTAGGAGTTATAGGGAGAGGTTATATGGAGCAATAAGAGGAGTTATAGGGACCTGGATGAGGCCAAGCAGCTCATGACAAGCCGGTACCTTGAAATGGTGCAAGGATCGATGCCGATTCTAACCGGTTTATGAACCGGAGAGGAGGAGCTGCGCAATCTTCGGCTCCAGTTACATGGAGTAATACAGTAGGCGAAGTTATAGGGAGAGGTTATATGGAGCAATAGGAGGAGTTATTGGGTGAGGTTATATGGAGCAATAGGAGGAGTTATTGGGTGAGGATATATGAAACAATTAGAGGAGAAATGTAACTGATAGAATGTTATGCTTTAGAACTAATGAAGATGGATGAAATTGAAATTGAGAAAGAGGAGATGGATGGGAAAGAGAAAGCTACAGAGCAAAAAGAGAGAGTGTGGAAGAAGCAGAAGCAGAAGAGATGGGGGAGGTAGTTCAAGAACTGAAGATAGAAGAGAGAGTGGGCGAAAATGAAGGAAAGGAAGAAAAGAAAAAAAGGGAAAACATGTAAAATGGTTGGATGAAAAGGAGGGGGGAAAAGAGGATAAGGGAAAAACTGAAGGAGTTTAGAAAAGAAAAACTAAGAGAGAAAAAAGAGAAACTAAGAAAAAACACAAACTAAGACAAGAGACACTAGCACAGGGGTGGGCAACCTATTCTTGAATGTAGCCACAGGGGTGGCGAATTAGAAGTGAAAATAGCCACACCATGTAAATATTGAGGTATTATGTTGCGCATTCGTCATCATCTCTTCACCACCCTCATCATTATCATCATCATCTAATTTCCCCCCTCATCATATCTCATTTCCCCCCCAGCATCATCATCATATCATCTTCTCACCACCCTCATCATCATCTCATTTCACCTCCCCCTCATAATCCTCTCATTTCACCCCCCTTCATCATCATCTCATTTCCCCTCCCCTCATAAACATCTCATTTCACCCCCCCCCCTCATCATCATCATCTCATTTCACCCCCTCATCTCATTTCACCCCCTCATCATCATCTCATTTCACCTCCCTTCATCATCTCATTTCACCTCCCTTCATCATCTCATTTCACCCCCCATCATCATCTCATTTCACCCCCCATCATCATCTCATTTCACCCCCCTCATTCTCATTTAACCTCCCTCATTCTCATTTCCCATCATGCCCCCCCCCCCCCAATATCATGATCATCTCGAGCCAGCTTCTTGCTTCTTACCTTGCCTAGCACAGCACCGAAACGGGAGTCTGTGGCGCGGTCGCTGCCGGGTTGTGTGCTCCGCCATCCACTGTTCTCTCATTGGTTCTTTCTCCACCACTCACGTCCGAGGCCCGTCCCCTCTGCACTAGCGCCGTCACTGCCGGCGTACTCGCACTTGCCAAGGGGCTCGCGCTTCCTGCGAGACTCGCGCTTGCCCGCCACACTTCCCATTACACTGGGAAACTATAATTCGCCACACTTTGGTTGCCAATTCTCCACAAGTGGCGAATGGCGACAGGGTTGTTCACCTCGGCTTTAGAAATAACGAAGTGGGACACAATTCAAATTGAGGAGGAAATTCAAAGAAAGAAGAGGAGGAGCAGGATGGAGGAAAGATTCTGGAGGAGGAGGAGCAGGGTGGAGGAAAGATGCAGGAGGTTATATGGAGCAATAGGAGGAGTAATGTTAACTGATGGAATGTTAGGCCTGGGACATAGTACAGAAGGCCGTGCAGAGCCGTGCTGAGCAGATGCACTTACCCCCTGCATCTGTGATCAGCGCGACTTTAGCAGCCGCTTCCACACACTTCCACATGCGTGCGGAGGCTCAGACATTTTGAGCAGACAAGCAAGTTTAAATTTCGGCGCTGGGGGGAGCGGAGGAGCGGTCACGTGACCGAAAACAGCCAACGGGAGCGAGGGACTAGCCCCGCCTCCCGCCACGCCTACGCCCCCAAAACACACTCTCTGCCTTTTCTGCCAGGACGTAAAAAAGCTCCTGATTGAGCAGGCGAGGCAGAGCAGGAGCGCGGATCAGCGCGGCCCGAGGCCTTATGCTTTAGAAATAACGAAGTGGGACGAAATTGACATTGAGAAGGAAATGGTTGGAGACAATCCGAACAAGAAAGAAGAGGAGGAGGTTAAAAAGAAGTGGAGGATATAGGAAAAGTGGAGGAGGAAAAAGAGAGAGTAGATTGAATGATAAGAATGTTTGGGTTTGCCTTGGCCTCCTTCCCCCCTACCACGCCCCCCTCCGGTTGGTTGTCCAGTTTGGGCGTGGTTCCCCGGGATTGGGGGGGTGGGTTGGTGGGAGGTTTTTTGGAGCGGCTTCTCCAATATGGTTTCCACTTGCCATCGATCCGGGACCTGGATGAGGACAAGCAGCTCATGACAAACTGGTGATCTCTGAGTGCAAGGCAGGGTGACGTCATTATATACACAGTGATTCTCCGCCAGGGCTCCGCGGAACTCTAGCACTCATGCCTCTGGTATTAGGATGTATTAGTCCTCTGTGTGCTCTTCTCTCCTAGTTTGCAGCTATCTGGGGAACTGTTACATTGTGTCTCCTCAGCAAATCACACACTGTGTCAGGCGCTGTGGTTTCTTATTCGAACTCTGAATGGTCAACAACCTTCCACATGTACCGCTGCTGTCTAGGAACTAATGTTACCATTTCTCACACGCACAGGTTTGTGATATATACTAGTGGTTACTAGTTACAGGGTACTGATCCCTTCATACTGATCATTGTATATATATTTATATATAGCTATTTATTTACTAATTATGCTGACTTCTAAGAGTCCTGGTAACAATCTATCACATGCACAGGCGTGTGATATATACTGTTACAGTAGTTACTAACTACAGGGTACTGATCCCTTCATATAGCTTATTATATACAGAGCTACTTATTTAATCTAGTTCTGTGCAGCAATCCTATAGCTATTTACTTCAGATACAGTACATAAGCTATATTTTAAGTACACTTCCTAACACAATAGTAGGCTCAATCCTATGTTAGCCACTCCAATAAGGAGCCATTATTGCCTTGATCATATGTAATTTGGACTGGCTTATGTAGGCTAGTATCATCCTAAACATTGCTCCCAGTAGCACATTGCTCACTCTAGCACTTCAATAGAGGGCAGCATTTTTGTGTTTGTCTTTCGTCGGTTAGTTACTCCGTTATTTTAATTTACCTATTAAAAGATCATTTTAATTATCTATCACCATTTCACCACTGAGGGGGATTGAGTGCCCACAACTGGGGTGGCTTTTTCCTCCCCTAATCTAGCTATTAGGCCCAGGTCCTGCCTCAGCTCACATTCATATGAGTGGGAGTAAAGCATGCTAAAGCTTAGCACACTTTTGTGTATCTGGGTCATAGTGAGTTCTCTTCTAACTCCCCTGGCCCTGCGGCCAAAAGTGTGCTGTAAATTCTTGTTGATGTGCTTGTTTTAACCATTTTAACTCTTTTTAGCATGAATAAGACAAAGCCTGACGATGAAGAGAACGGCATACCATCTTCCAGCCCAAGAGGTAACACAAATATGATGCTGTATTTTACAGTTCAACTGCTCCTAAAAGAGATATTTTAATCCTGGGTCTATAAAACCCCATACAGTATATTAGGATCATTTGCTCATATTTTGTGTGTCAGTTTGGAATTTGGGGATGAGTTAGAGGGAAACGTTTATCCAATATGAGGAGTTATAAAGTGCAGTTATAGGGAGCGGTTATATGTACAATAGGAGTTATAGGGTGCGGCTATATGGAGCAATAGGAGGAATTATGGGGAGGGATTATATGGAATCATAGGAGTTATAATGAGCGGTGGACCAACAGGAGTTATAAGTAGTGGTAATATCGAGTAAAAAGATTAATTATAGGCAGCAGTTATATAGAACAATAGGAGGCGTTATAGGGAGCGGTTATACGGTATGTACAATATGAATAGTTATAATGAGGCGTTAATGCAGCGGCGGATTTGAAAATCCGCAACCTCCAGGCATTTAGCTGTATCAGTCGCCTCCTTGCTATCGCCCTCTAACTCCTTTGGAACCCCAGGGTCAAATGATGCCACGGAGGTACGTCATCAACATGATGGTGCATGGCGTCGCCATGGTAACACGATGAAATGACGGCATTTTATATCGCAACCTCACATTGCCATGGCAACAAGACACCATGTGACGTCACGTTGGAACATACGCAACGTCATTTGACACTGGGGTTCCAAAAGAACTATAGCGCGACAGCAAGGAGGCGGCCGACACATGTAAGTGCATTCCCATTAGGTCCGATAGACCCGAGAGCGCGGAAAATGCATATTGGGGCAGGCATTTTTACCACCCCAAAATTTTGCCGCCCTAGGCCCCCGGCCTAATGGGAAATCCGCCACTGGGCTAAAGGGAATAATAGGAGGTGTTATAATGAGAGACAGTATAGACCAATAACAGTTACTAGGATAGGTAACATCGAGCAATAGGATGAGTTATAGGGAGGGGCTATATGGAACAATAGGAGTTATTGGGAGTGGTAATATTGAGCAATAGGAGACGGTGTAAGGTGCGTTTATGCAGAACAATAGGAGAAATGATAGGGAGAGGTTATATGGAGCATTAGCAGGCGTTAAAGGGAATGGCTATATGGAGTAATAGGGCGTCATTATATGGAGCAATATAAGCAGTTAAAGGGGCATCCCTATATGGAGCTAAAGGAGGAGATTATAAGGAGCAATAGGGAGAAGTTGTATGGAGCAATAAAAGGAATTATATGGAGAAATTGTTGGGAGTTACAGGAATGCAGTATATGGAGAATTAGGAATTATAGGGAGTGGTTATATGGATCAATATGAGCAATTATAGGGGATACAGCGAACAACAGGAGGAGTTATCGAGAGTTGTTATATGGAGGATCTGGAGAAGTTATAGGGATGGGTTACAGTATATGGAACAATGGGAGCTATAGAAATTGGTTATATGGAACAGTAGAAAAGTTATAGGGAGGGGTTACATGCCGTAAAAGGAGAATATATAGGGAGAAGTTGCATGAAGTAATACAGTAGGAGTTATAGGGAGAGGTTATATGGAGCAATAAGAGGAGTTATAGGGACCTGGATGAGGCCAAGCAGCTCATGACAAGCCGGTACCTTGAAATGGTGCAAGGATCGATGCCGATTCTAACCGGTTTATGAACCGGAGAGGAGGAGCTGCGCAATCTTCGGCTCCAGTTACATGGAGTAATACAGTAGGCGAAGTTATAGGGAGAGGTTATATGGAGCAATAGGAGGAGTTATTGGGTGAGGTTATATGGAGCAATAGGAGGAGTTATTGGGTGAGGATATATGAAACAATTAGAGGAGAAATGTAACTGATAGAATGTTATGCTTTAGAACTAATGAAGATGGATGAAATTGAAATTGAGAAAGAGGAGATGGATGGGAAAGAGAAAGCTACAGAGCAAAAAGAGAGAGTGTGGAAGAAGCAGAAGCAGAAGAGATGGGGGAGGTAGTTCAAGAACTGAAGATAGAAGAGAGAGTGGGCGAAAATGAAGGAAAGGAAGAAAAGAAAAAAAGGGAAAACATGTAAAATGGTTGGATGAAAAGGAGGGGGGAAAAGAGGATAAGGGAAAAACTGAAGGAGTTTAGAAAAGAAAAACTAAGAGAGAAAAAAGAGAAACTAAGAAAAAACACAAACTAAGACAAGAGACACTAGCACAGGGGTGGGCAACCTATTCTTGAATGTAGCCACAGGGGTGGCGAATTAGAAGTGAAAATAGCCACACCATGTAAATATTGAGGTATTATGTTGCGCATTCGTCATCATCTCTTCACCACCCTCATCATTATCATCATCATCTAATTTCCCCCCTCATCATATCTCATTTCCCCCCCAGCATCATCATCATATCATCTTCTCACCACCCTCATCATCATCTCATTTCACCTCCCCCTCATAATCCTCTCATTTCACCCCCCTTCATCATCATCTCATTTCCCCTCCCCTCATAAACATCTCATTTCACCCCCCCCCCTCATCATCATCATCTCATTTCACCCCCTCATCTCATTTCACCCCCTCATCATCATCTCATTTCACCTCCCTTCATCATCTCATTTCACCTCCCTTCATCATCTCATTTCACCCCCCATCATCATCTCATTTCACCCCCCATCATCATCTCATTTCACCCCCCTCATTCTCATTTAACCTCCCTCATTCTCATTTCCCATCATGCCCCCCCCCCCCCCCAATATCATGATCATCTCGAGCCAGCTTCTTGCTTCTTACCTTGCCTAGCACAGCACCGAAACGGGAGTCTGTGGCGCGGTCGCTGCCGGGTTGTGTGCTCCGCCATCCACTGTTCTCTCATTGGTTCTTTCTCCACCACTCACGTCCGAGGCCCGTCCCCTCTGCACTAGCGCCGTCACTGCCGGCGTACTCGCACTTGCCAAGGGGCTCGCGCTTCCTGCGGGACTCGCGCTTGCCCGCCACACTTCCCATTACACTGGGAAACTATAATTCGCCACACTTTGGTTGCCAATTCTCCACAAGTGGCGAATGGCGACAGGGTTGTTCACCTCGGCTTTAGAAATAACGAAGTGGGACACAATTCAAATTGAGGAGGAAATTCAAAGAAAGAAGAGGAGGAGCAGGATGGAGGAAAGATTCTGGAGGAGGAGGAGCAGGGTGGAGGAAAGATGCAGGAGGTTATATGGAGCAATAGGAGGAGTAATGTTAACTGATGGAATGTTAGGCCTGGGACATAGTACAGAAGGCCGTGCAGAGCCGTGCTGAGCAGACGCACTTACCCCCTGCATCTGTGATCAGCGCGACTTTAGCAGCCGCTTCCACACACTTCCACATGCGTGCGGAGGCTCAGACATTTTGAGCAGACAAGCAAGTTTAAATTTCGGCGCTGGGGGGAGCGGAGGAGCTGTCACGTGACCGAAAACAGCCAACGGGAGCGAGGGACTAGCCCCGCCTCCCGCCACGCCTACGCCCCCAAAACACACTCTCTGCCTTTTCTGCCAGGACGTAAAAAAGCTCCTGATTGAGCAGGCGAGGCAGAGCAGGAGCGCGGATCAGCACGGCCCGAGGCCTTATGCTTTAGAAATAACGAAGTGGGACGAAATTGACATTGAGAAGGAAATGGTTGGAGACAATCCGAACAAGAAAGAAGAGGAGGAGGTTAAAAAGAAGTGGAGGATATAGGAAAAGTGGAGGAGGAAAAAGAGAGAGTAGATTGAATGATAAGAATGTTTGGGTTTGCCTTGGCCTCCTTCCCCCCTACCACGCCCCCCTCCGGTTGGTTGTCCAGTTTGGGCGTGGTTCCCCGGGATTGGGGGGGTGGGTTGGTGGGAGGTTTTTTGGAGCGGCTTCTCCAATATGGTTTCCACTTGCCATCGATCCGGGACCTGGATGAGGACAAGCAGCTCATGACAAACTGGTGATCTCTGAGTGCAAGGCAGGGTGACGTCATTATATACACAGTGATTCTCCGCCAGGGCTCCGCGGAACTCTAGCACTCATGCCTCTGGTATTAGGATGTATTAGTCCTCTGTGTGCTCTTCTCTCCTAGTTTGCAGCTATCTGGGGAACTGTTACATTGTGTCTCCTCAGCAAATCACACACTGTGTCAGGCGCTGTGGTTTCTTATTCGAACTCTGAATGGTCAACAACCTTCCACATGTACCGCTGCTGTCTAGGAACTAATGTTACCATTTCTCACACGCACAGGTTTGTGATATATACTAGTGGTTACTAGTTACAGGGTACTGATCCCTTCATACTGATCATTGTATATATATTTATATATAGCTATTTATTTACTAATTATGCTGACTTCTAAGAGTCCTGGTAACAATCTATCACATGCACAGGCGTGTGATATATACTGTTACAGTAGTTACTAACTACAGGGTACTGATCCCTTCATATAGCTTATTATATACAGAGCTACTTATTTAATCTAGTTCTGTGCAGCAATCCTATAGCTATTTACTTCAGATACAGTACATAAGCTATATTTTAAGTACACTTCCTAACACAATAGTAGGCTCAATCCTATGTTAGCCACTCCAATAAGGAGCCATTATTGCCTTGATCATATGTAATTTGGACTGGCTTATGTAGGCTAGTATCATCCTAAACATTGCTCCCAGTAGCACATTGCTCACTCTAGCACTTCAATAGAGGGCAGCATTTTTGTGTTTGTCTTTCGTCGGTTAGTTACTCCGTTATTTTAATTTACCTATTAAAAGATCATTTTAATTATCTATCACCATTTCACCACTGAGGGGGATTGAGTGCCCACAACTGGGGTGGCTTTTTCCTCCCCTAATCTAGCTATTAGGCCCAGGTCCTGCCTCAGCTCACATTCATATGAGTGGGAGTAAAGCATGCTAAAGCTTAGCACACTTTTGTGTATCTGGGTCATAGTGAGTTCTCTTCTAACTCCCCTGGCCCTGCGGCCAAAAGTGTGCTGTAAATTCTTGTTGATGTGCTTGTTTTAACCATTTTAACTCTTTTTAGCATGAATAAGACAAAGCCTGACGATGAAGAGAACGGCATACCATCTTCCAGCCCAAGAGGTAACACAAATATGATGCTGTATTTTACAGTTCAACTGCTCCTAAAAGAGATATTTTAATCCTGGGTCTATAAAACCCCATACAGTATATTAGGATCATTTGCTCATATTTTGTGTGTCAGTTTGGAATTTGGGGATGAGTTAGAGGGAAACGTTTATCCAATATGAGGAGTTATAAAGTGCAGTTATAGGGAGCGGTTATATGTACAATAGGAGTTATAGGGTGCGGCTATATGGAGCAATAGGAGGAATTATGGGGAGGGATTATATGGAATCATAGGAGTTATAATGAGCGGTGGACCAACAGGAGTTATAAGTAGTGGTAATATCGAGTAAAAAGATTAATTATAGGCAGCAGTTATATAGAACAATAGGAGGCGTTATAGGGAGCGGTTATACGGTATGTACAATATGAATAGTTATAATGAGGCGTTAATGCAGCGGCGGATTTGAAAATCCGCAACCTCCAGGCATTTAGCTGTATCAGTCGCCTCCTTGCTATCGCCCTCTAACTCCTTTGGAACCCCAGGGTCAAATGATGCCACGGAGGTACGTCATCAACATGATGGTGCATGGCGTCGCCATGGTAACACGATGAAATGACGGCATTTTATATCGCAACCTCACATTGCCATGGCAACAAGACACCATGTGACGTCACGTTGGAACATACGCAACGTCATTTGACACTGGGGTTCCAAAAGAACTATAGCGCGACAGCAAGGAGGCGGCCGACACATGTAAGTGCATTCCCATTAGGTCCGATAGACCCGAGAGCGCGGAAAATGCATATTGGGGCAGGCATTTTTACCACCCCAAAATTTTGCCGCCCTAGGCCCCCGGCCTAATGGGAAATCCGCCACTGGGCTAAAGGGAATAATAGGAGGTGTTATAATGAGAGACAGTATAGACCAATAACAGTTACTAGGATAGGTAACATCGAGCAATAGGATGAGTTATAGGGAGGGGCTATATGGAACAATAGGAGTTATTGGGAGTGGTAATATTGAGCAATAGGAGACGGTGTAAGGTGCGTTTATGCAGAACAATAGGAGAAATGATAGGGAGAGGTTATATGGAGCATTAGCAGGCGTTAAAGGGAATGGCTATATGGAGTAATAGGGCGTCATTATATGGAGCAATATAAGCAGTTAAAGGGGCATCCCTATATGGAGCTAAAGGAGGAGATTATAAGGAGCAACAGGGAGAAGTTGTATGGAGCAATAAAAGGAATTATATGGAGAAATTGTTGGGAGTTACAGGGATGCAGTATATGGAGAATTAGGAATTATAGGGAGTGGTTATATGGATCAATATGAGCAATTATAGGGGATACAGCGAACAACAGGAGGAGTTATCGAGAGTTGTTATATGGAGGATCTGGAGAAGTTATAGGGATGGGTTACAGTATATGGAACAATGGGAGCTATAGAAATTGGTTATATGGAACAGTAGAAAAGTTATAGGGAGGGGTTACATGCCGTAAAAGGAGAATATATAGGGAGAAGTTGCATGAAGTAATACAGTAGGAGTTATAGGGAGAGGTTATATGGAGCAATAAGAGGAGTTATAGGGACCTGGATGAGGCCAAGCAGCTCATGACAAGCCGGTACCTTGAAATGGTGCAAGGATCGATCCCGATTCTAACCGGTTTATGAACCGGAGAGGAGGAGCTGCGCAATCTTCGGCTCCAGTTACATGGAGTAATACAGTAGGCGAAGTTATAGGGAGAGGTTATATGGAGCAATAGGAGGAGTTATTGGGTGAGGTTATATGGAGCAATAGGAGGAGTTATTGGGTGAGGATATATGAAACAATTAGAGGAGAAATGTAACTGATAGAATGTTATGCTTTAGAACTAATGAAGATGGATGAAATTGAAATTGAGAAAGAGGAGATGGATGGGAAAGAGAAAGCTACAGAGCAAAAAGAGAGAGTGTGGAAGAAGCAGAAGCAGAAGAGATGGGGGAGGTAGTTCAAGAACTGAAGATAGAAGAGAGAGTGGGCGAAAATGAAGGAAAGGAAGAAAAGAAAAAAAGGGAAAACATGTAAAATGGTTGGATGAAAAGGAGGGGGGAAAAGAGGATAAGGGAAAACTGAAGGAGTTTAGAAAAGAAAAACTAAGAGAGAAAAAAGAGAAACTAAGAAAAAACACAAACTAAGACAAGAGACACTAGCACAGGGGTGGGCAACCTATTCTTGAATGTAGCCACAGGGGTGGCGAATTAGAAGTGAAAATAGCCACACCATGTAAATATTGAGGTATTATGTTGCGCATTCGTCATCATCTCTTCACCACCCTCATCATTATCATCATCATCTAATTTCCCCCCTCATCATCATATCTCATTTCCCCCCCAGCATCATCATCATATCATCTTCTCACCACCCTCATCATCATCTCATTTCACCTCCCCCTCATAATCCTCTCATTTCACCCCCCTTCATCATCATCTCATTTCCCCTCCCCTCATAAACATCTCATTTCACCCCCCCCTCATCATCATCATCTCATTTCACCCCCACTCATCTCATTTCACCCCCTCATCATCATCTCATTTCACCTCCCTTCATCATCTCATTTCACCTCCCTTCATCATCTCATTTCACCCCCCATCATCATCTCATTTCACACCCCATCATCATCTCATTTCACCCCCCTCATTCTCATTTAACCTCCCTCATTCTCATTTCCCATCATGCCCCCCCCCCCCCCAATATCATGATCATCTCGAGCCAGCTTCTTGCTTCTTACCTTGCCTAGCACAGCACCGAAACGGGAGTCTGTGGCGCGGTCGCTGCCGGGTTGTGTGCTCCGCCATCCACTGTTCTCTCATTGGTTCTTTCTCCACCACTCACGTCCGAGGCCCGTCCCCTCTGCACTAGCGCCGTCACTGCCGGCGTACTCGCACTTGCCAAGGGGCTCGCGCTTCCTGCGAGACTCGCGCTTGCCCGCCACACTTCCCATTACACTGGGAAACTATAATTCGCCACACTTTGGTTGCCAATTCTCCACAAGTGGCGAATGGCGACAGGGTTGTTCACCTCGGCTTTAGAAATAACGAAGTGGGACACAATTCAAATTGAGGAGGAAATTCAAAGAAAGAAGAGGAGGAGCAGGATGGAGGAAAGATTCTGGAGGAGGAGGAGCAGGGTGGAGGAAAGATGCAGGAGGTTATATGGAGCAATAGGAGGAGTAATGTTAACTGATGGAATGTTAGGCCTGGGACATAGTACAGAAGGCCGTGCAGAGCCGTGCTGAGCAGATGCACTTACCCCCTGCATCTGTGATCAGCGCGACTTTAGCAGCCGCTTCCACACACTTCCACATGCGTGCGGAGGCTCAGACATTTTGAGCAGACAAGCAAGTTTAAATTTCGGCGCTGGGGGGAGCGGAGGAGCTGTCACGTGACCGAAAACAGCCAACGGGAGCGAGGGACTAGCCCCGCCTCCCGCCACGCCTACGCCCCCAAAACACACTCTCTGCCTTTTCTGCCAGGACGTAAAAAAGCTCCTGATTGAGCAGGCGAGGCAGAGCAGGAGCGCGGATCAGCACGGCCCGAGGCCTTATGCTTTAGAAATAACGAACTGGGACGAAATTGACATTGAGAAGGAAATGGTTGGAGACAATCCGAACAAGAAAGAAGAGGAGGAGGTTAAAAAGAAGTGGAGGATATAGGAAAAGTGGAGGAGGAAAAAGAGAGAGTAGATTGAATGATAAGAAAGTTTGGGTTTGCCTTGGCCTCCTTCCCCCCTACCACGCCCCCCTCCGGTTGGTTGTCCAGTTTGGGCGTGGTTCCCCGGGATTGGGGGGGTGGGTTGGTGGGAGGTTTTTTGGAGCGGCTTCTCCAATATGGTTTCCACTTGCCATCGATCCGGGACCTGGATGAGGACAAGCAGCTCATGACAAACTGGTGATCTCTGAGTGCAAGGCAGGGTGACGTCATTATATACACAGTGATTCTCCGCCAGGGCTCCGCGGAACTCTAGCACTCATGCCTCTGGTATTAGGATGTATTAGTCCTCTGTGTGCTCTTCTCTCCTAGTTTGCAGCTATCTGGGGAACTGTTACATTGTGTCTCCTCAGCAAATCACACACTGTGTCAGGCGCTGTGGTTTCTTATTCGAACTCTGAATGGTCAACAACCTTCCACATGTACCGCTGCTGTCTAGGAACTAATGTTACCATTTCTCACACGCACAGGTTTGTGATATATACTAGTGGTTACTAGTTACAGGGTACTGATCCCTTCATACTGATCATTGTATATATATTTATATATAGCTATTTATTTACTAATTATGCTGACTTCTAAGAGTCCTGGTAACAATCTATCACATGCACAGGCGTGTGATATATACTGTTACAGTAGTTACTAACTACAGGGTACTGATCCCTTCATATAGCTTATTATATACAGAGCTACTTATTTAATCTAGTTCTGTGCAGCAATCCTATAGCTATTTACTTCAGATACAGTACATAAGCTATATTTTAAGTACACTTCCTAACACAATAGTAGGCTCAATCCTATGTTAGCCACTCCAATAAGGAGCCATTATTGCCTTGATCATATGTAATTTGGACTGGCTTATGTAGGCTAGTATCATCCTAAACATTGCTCCCAGTAGCACATTGCTCACTCTAGCACTTCAATAGAGGGCAGCATTTTTGTGTTTGTCTTTCGTCGGTTAGTTACTCCGTTATTTTAATTTACCTATTAAAAGATCATTTTAATTATCTATCACCATTTCACCACTGAGGGGGATTGAGTGCCCACAACTGGGGTGGCTTTTTCCTCCCCTAATCTAGCTATTAGGCCCAGGTCCTGCCTCAGCTCACATTCATATGAGTGGGAGTAAAGCATGCTAAAGCTTAGCACACTTTTGTGTATCTGGGTCATAGTGAGTTCTCTTCTAACTCCCCTGGCCCTGCGGCCAAAAGTGTGCTGTAAATTCTTGTTGATGTGCTTGTTTTAACCATTTTAACTCTTTTTAGCATGAATAAGACAAAGCCTGACGATGAAGAGAACGGCATACCATCTTCCAGCCCAAGAGGTAACACAAATATGATGCTGTATTTTACAGTTCAACTGCTCCTAAAAGAGATATTTTAATCCTGGGTCTATAAAACCCCATACAGTATATTAGGATCATTTGCTCATATTTTGTGTGTCAGTTTGGGATTTGGGGATGAGTTAGAGGGAAACGTTTATCCAATATGAGGAGTTATAAAGTGCAGTTATAGGGAGCGGTTATATGTACAATAGGAGTTATAGGGTGCGGCTATATGGAGCAATAGGAGGAATTATGGGGAGGGATTATATGGAATCATAGGAGTTATAATGAGCGGTGGACCAACAGGAGTTATAAGTAGTGGTAATATCGAGTAAAAAGATTAATTATAGGCAGCAGTTATATAGAACAATAGGAGGCGTTATAGGGAGCGGTTATACGGTATGTACAATATGAATAGTTATAATGAGGCGTTAATGCAGCGGCGGATTTGAAAATCCGCAACCTCCAGGCATTTAGCTGTATCAGTCGCCTCCTTGCTATCGCCCTCTAACTCCTTTGGAACCCCAGGGTCAAATGATGCCACGGAGGTACGTCATCAACATGATGGTGCATGGCGTCGCCATGGTAACACGATGAAATGACGGCATTTTATATCGCAACCTCACATTGCCATGGCAACAAGACACCATGTGACGTCACGTTGGAACATACGCAACGTCATTTGACACTGGGGTTCCAAAAGAACTATAGCGCGACAGCAAGGAGGCGGCCGACACATGTAAGTGCATTCCCATTAGGTCCGATAGACCCGAGAGCGCGGAAAATGCATATTGGGGCAGGCATTTTTACCACCCCAAAATTTTGCCGCCCTAGGCCCCCGGCCTAATGGGAAATCCGCCACTGGGCTAAAGGGAATAATAGGAGGTGTTATAATGAGAGACAGTATAGACCAATAACAGTTACTAGGATAGGTAACATCGAGCAATAGGATGAGTTATAGGGAGGGGCTATATGGAACAATAGGAGTTATTGGGAGTGGTAATATTGAGCAATAGGAGACGGTGTAAGGTGCGTTTATGCAGAACAATAGGAGAAATGATAGGGAGAGGTTATATGGAGCATTAGCAGGCGTTAAAGGGAATGGCTATATGGAGTAATAGGGCGTCATTATATGGAGCAATATAAGCAGTTAAAGGGGCATCCCTATATGGAGCTAAAGGAGGAGATTATAAGGAGCAATAGGGAGAAGTTGTATGGAGCAATAAAAGGAATTATATGGAGAAATTGTTGGGAGTTACAGGGATGCAGTATATGGAGAATTAGGAATTATAGGGAGTGGTTATATGAATCAATATGAGCAATTATAGGGGATACAGCGAACAACAGGAGGAGTTATCGAGAGTTGTTACATGGAGGATCTGGAGAAGTTATAGGGATGGGTTACAGTATATGGAACAATGGGAGCTATAGAAATTGGTTATATGGAACAGTAGAAAAGTTATAGGGAGGGGTTACATGCCGTAAAAGGAGAATATATAGGGAGAAGTTGCATGAAGTAATACAGTAGGAGTTATAGGGAGAGGTTATATGGAGCAATAAGAGGAGTTATAGGGACCTGGATGAGGCCAAGCAGCTCATGACAAGCCGGTACCTTGAAATGGTGCAAGGATCGATCCCGATTCTAACCGGTTTATGAACCGGAGAGGAGGAGCTGCGCAATCTTCGGCTCCAGTTACATGGAGTAATACAGTAGGCGAAGTTATAGGGAGAGGTTATATGGAGCAATAGGAGGAGTTATTGGGTGAGGTTATATGGAGCAATAGGAGGAGTTATTGGGTGAGGATATATGAAACAATTAGAGGAGAAATGTAACTGATAGAATGTTATGCTTTAGAACTAATGAAGATGGATGAAATTGAAATTGAGAAAGAGGAGATGGATGGGAAAGAGAAAGCTACAGAGCAAAAAGAGAGAGTGTGGAAGAAGCAGAAGCAGAAGAGATGGGGGAGGTAGTTCAAGAACTGAAGATAGAAGAGAGAGTGGGCGAAAATGAAGGAAATGAAGAAAAGAAAAAAAGGGAAAACATGTAAAATGGTTGGATGAAAAGGAGGGGGGAAAAGAGGATAAGGGAAAACTGAAGGAGTTTAGAAAAGAAAAACTAAGAGAGAAAAAAGAGAAACTAAGAAAAAACACAAACTAAGACAAGAGACACTAGCACAGGGGTGGGCAACCTATTCTTGAATGTAGCCACAGGGGTGGCGAATTAGAAGTGAAAATAGCCACACCATGTAAATATTGAGGTATTATGTTGCGCATTCGTCATCATCTCTTCACCACCCTCATCATTATCATCATCATCTAATTTCCCCCCTCATCATCATATCTCATTTCCCCCCCAGCATCATCATCATATCATCTTCTCACCACCCTCATCATCATCTCATTTCACCTCCCCCTCATAATCCTCTCATTTCACCCCCCTTCATCATCATCTCATTTCCCCTCCCCTCATAAACATCTCATTTCACCCCCCCCCTCATCATCATCATCTCATTTCACCCCCACTCATCTCATTTCACCCCCTCATCATCATCTCATTTCACCTCCCTTCATCATCTCATTTCACCTCCCTTCATCATCTCATTTCACCCCCCATCATCATCTCATTTCACACCCCATCATCATCTCATTTCACCCCCCTCATTCTCATTTAACCTCCCTCATTCTCATTTCCCATCATGCCCCCCCCCCCCCCAATATCATGATCATCTCGAGCCAGCTTCTTGCTTCTTACCTTGCCTAGCACAGCACCGAAACGGGAGTCTGTGGCGCGGTCGCTGCCGGGTTGTGTGCTCCGCCATCCACTGTTCTCTCATTGGTTCTTTCTCCACCACTCACGTCCGAGGCCCGTCCCCTCTGCACTAGCGCCGTCACTGCCGGCGTACTCGCACTTGCCAAGGGGCTCGCGCTTCCTGCGAGACTCGCGCTTGCCCGCCACACTTCCCATTACACTGGGAAACTATAATTCGCCACACTTTGGTTGCCAATTCTCCACAAGTGGCGAATGGCGACAGGGTTGTTCACCTCGGCTTTAGAAATAACGAAGTGGGACACAATTCAAATTGAGGAGGAAATTCAAAGAAAGAAGAGGAGGAGCAGGATGGAGGAAAGATTCTGGAGGAGGAGGAGCAGGGTGGAGGAAAGATGCAGGAGGTTATATGGAGCAATAGGAGGAGTAATGTTAACTGATGGAATGTTAGGCCTGGGACATAGTACAGAAGGCCGTGCAGAGCCGTGCTGAGCAGATGCACTTACCCCCTGCATCTGTGATCAGCGCGACTTTAGCAGCCGCTTCCACACACTTCCACATGCGTGCGGAGGCTCAGACATTTTGAGCAGACAAGCAAGTTTAAATTTCGGCGCTGGGGGGAGCGGAGGAGCTGTCACGTGACCGAAAACAGCCAACGGGAGCGAGGGACTAGCCCCGCCTCCCGCCACGCCTACGCCCCCAAAACACACTCTCTGCCTTTTCTGCCAGGACGTAAAAAAGCTCCTGATTGAGCAGGCGAGGCAGAGCAGGAGCGCGGATCAGCACGGCCCGAGGCCTTATGCTTTAGAAATAACGAAGTGGGACGAAATTGACATTGAGAAGGAAATGGTTGGAGACAATCCGAACAAGAAAGAAGAGGAGGAGGTTAAAAAGAAGTGGAGGATATAGGAAAAGTGGAGGAGGAAAAAGAGAGAGTAGATTGAATGATAAGAATGTTTGGGTTTGCCTTGGCCTCCTTCCCCCCTACCACGCCCCCCTCCGGTTGGTTGTCCAGTTTGGGCGTGGTTCCCCGGGATTGGGGGGGTGGGTTGGTGGGAGGTTTTTTGGAGCGGCTTCTCCAATATGGTTTCCACTTGCCATCGATCCGGGACCTGGATGAGGACAAGCAGCTCATGACAAACTGGTGATCTCTGAGTGCAAGGCAGGGTGACGTCATTATATACACAGTGATTCTCCGCCAGGGCTCCGCGGAACTCTAGCACTCATGCCTCTGGTATTAGGATGTATTAGTCCTCTGTGTGCTCTTCTCTCCTAGTTTGCAGCTATCTGGGGAACTGTTACATTGTGTCTCCTCAGCAAATCACACACTGTGTCAGGCGCTGTGGTTTCTTATTCGAACTCTGAATGGTCAACAACCTTCCACATGTACCGCTGCTGTCTAGGAACTAATGTTACCATTTCTCACACGCACAGGTTTGTGATATATACTAGTGGTTACTAGTTACAGGGTACTGATCCCTTCATACTGATCATTGTATATATATTTATATATAGCTATTTATTTACTAATTATGCTGACTTCTAAGAGTCCTGGTAACAATCTATCACATGCACAGGCGTGTGATATATACTGTTACAGTAGTTACTAACTACAGGGTACTGATCCCTTCATATAGCTTATTATATACAGAGCTACTTATTTAATCTAGTTCTGTGCAGCAATCCTATAGCTATTTACTTCAGATACAGTACATAAGCTATATTTTAAGTACACTTCCTAACACAATAGTAGGCTCAATCCTATGTTAGCCACTCCAATAAGGAGCCATTATTGCCTTGATCATATGTAATTTGGACTGGCTTATGTAGGCTAGTATCATCCTAAACATTGCTCCCAGTAGCACATTGCTCACTCTAGCACTTCAATAGAGGGCAGCATTTTTGTGTTTGTCTTTCGTCGGTTAGTTACTCCGTTATTTTAATTTACCTATTAAAAGATCATTTTAATTATCTATCACCATTTCACCACTGAGGGGGATTGAGTGCCCACAACTGGGGTGGCTTTTTCCTCCCCTAATCTAGCTATTAGGCCCAGGTCCTGCCTCAGCTCACATTCATATGAGTGGGAGTAAAGCATGCTAAAGCTTAGCACACTTTTGTGTATCTGGGTCATAGTGAGTTCTCTTCTAACTCCCCTGGCCCTGCGGCCAAAAGTGTGCTGTAAATTCTTGTTGATGTGCTTGTTTTAACCATTTTAACTCTTTTTAGCATGAATAAGACAAAGCCTGACGATGAAGAGAACGGCATACCATCTTCCAGCCCAAGAGGTAACACAAATATGATGCTGTATTTTACAGTTCAACTGCTCCTAAAAGAGATATTTTAATCCTGGGTCTATAAAACCCCATACAGTATATTAGGATCATTTGCTCATATTTTGTGTGTCAGTTTGGGATTTGGGGATGAGTTAGAGGGAAACGTTTATCCAATATGAGGAGTTATAAAGTGCAGTTATAGGGAGCGGTTATATGTACAATAGGAGTTATAGGGTGCGGCTATATGGAGCAATAGGAGGAATTATGGGGAGGGATTATATGGAATCATAGGAGTTATAATGAGCGGTGGACCAACAGGAGTTATAAGTAGTGGTAATATCGAGTAAAAAGATTAATTATAGGCAGCAGTTATATAGAACAATAGGAGGCGTTATAGGGAGGGGTTATACGGTATGTACAATATGAATAGTTATAATGAGGCGTTAATGCAGCGGCGGATTTGAAAATCCGCTACCTCCAGGCATTTAGCTGTATCAGTCGCCTCCTTGCTATCGCCCTCTAACTCCTTTGGAACCCCAGGGTCAAATGATGCCACGGAGGTACGTCATCAACATGATGGTGCATGGCGTCGCCATGGTAACACGATGAAATGACGGCATTTTATATCGCAACCTCACATTGCCATGGCAACAAGACACCATGTGACGTCACGTTGGAACATACGCAACGTCATTTGACACTGGGGTTCCAAAAGAACTATAGCGCGACAGCAAGGAGGCGGCCGACACATGTAAGTGCATTCCCATTAGGTCCGATAGACCCGAGAGCGCGGAAAATGCATATTGGGGCAGGCATTTTTACCACCCCAAAATTTTGCCGCCCTAGGCCCCCGGCCTAATGGGAAATCCGCCACTGGGCTAAAGGGAATAATAGGAGGTGTTATAATGAGAGACAGTATAGACCAATAACAGTTACTAGGATAGGTAACATCGAGCAATAGGATGAGTTATAGGGAGGGGCTATATGGAACAATAGGAGTTATTGGGAGTGGTAATATTGAGCAATAGGAGACGGTGTAAGGTGCGTTTATGCAGAACAATAGGAGAAATGATAGGGAGAGGTTATATGGAGCATTAGCAGGCGTTAAAGGGAATGGCTATATGGAGTAATAGGGCGTCATTATATGGAGCAATATAAGCAGTTAAAGGGGCATCCCTATATGGAGCTAAAGGAGGAGATTATAAGGAGCAATAGGGAGAAGTTGTATGGAGCAATAAAAGGAATTATATGGAGAAATTGTTGGGAGTTACAGGGATGCAGTATATGGAGAATTAGGAATTATAGGGAGTGGTTATATGGATCAATATGAGCAATTATAGGGGATACAGCGAACAACAGGAGGAGTTATCGAGAGTTGTTATATGGAGGATCTGGAGAAGTTATAGGGATGGGTTACAGTATATGGAACAATGGGAGCTATAGAAATTGGTTATATGGAACAGTAGAAAAGTTATAGGGAGGGGTTACATGCCGTAAAAGGAGAATATATAGGGAGAAGTTGCATGAAGTAATACAGTAGGAGTTATAGGGAGAGGTTATATGGAGCAATAAGAGGAGTTATAGGGACCTGGATGAGGCCAAGCAGCTCATGACAAGCCGGTACCTTGAAATGGTGCAAGGATCGATCCCGATTCTAACCGGTTTATGAACCGGAGAGGAGGAGCTGCGCAATCTTCGGCTCCAGTTACATGGAGTAATACAGTAGGCGAAGTTATAGGGAGAGGTTATATGGAGCAATAGGAGGAGTTATTGGGTGAGGTTATATGGAGCAATAGGAGGAGTTATTGGGTGAGGATATATGAAACAATTAGAGGAGAAATGTAACTGATAGAATGTTATGCTTTAGAACTAATGAAGATGGATGAAATTGAAATTGAGAAAGAGGAGATGGATGGGAAAGAGAAAGCTACAGAGCAAAAAGAGAGAGTGTGGAAGAAGCAGAAGCAGAAGAGATGGGGGAGGTAGTTCAAGAACTGAAGATAGAAGAGAGAGTGGGCGAAAATGAAGGAAAGGAAGAAAAGAAAAAAAGGGAAAACATGTAAAATGGTTGGATGAAAAGGAGGGGGAAAAGAGGATAAGGGAAAACTGAAGGAGTTTAGAAAAGAAAAACTAAGAGAGAAAAAAGAGAAACTAAGAAAAAACACAAACTAAGACCAGAGACACTAGCACAGGGGTGGGCAACCTATTCTTGAATGTAGCCACAGGGGTGGCGAATTAGAAGTGAAAATAGCCACACCATGTAAATATTGAGGTATTATGTTGCGCATTCGTCATCATCTCTTCACCACCCTCATCATTATCATCATCATCTAATTTCCCCCCTCATCATCATATCTCATTTCCCCCCCAGCATCATCATCATATCATCTTCTCACCACCCTCATCATCATCTCATTTCACCTCCCCCTCATAATCCTCTCATTTCACCCCCCTTCATCATCATCTCATTTCCCCTCCCCTCATAAACATCTCATTTCACCCCCCCCCTCATCATCATCATCTCATTTCACCCCCACTCATCTCATTTCACCCCCTCATCATCATCTCATTTCACCTCCCTTCATCATCTCATTTCACCCCCCATCATCATCTCATTTCACCCCCCATCATCATCTCATTTCACCCCCCATCATCATCTCATTTCACCCCCCTCATTCTCATTTAACCTCCCTCATTCTCATTTCCCATCATGCCCCCCCCCCCCCCCAATATCATGATCATCTCGAGCCAGCTTCTTGCTTCTTACCTTGCCTAGCACAGCACCGAAACGGGAGTCTGTGGCGCGGTCGCTGCCGGGTTGTGTGCTCCGCCATCCACTGTTCTCTCATTGGTTCTTTCTCCACCACTCACGTCCGAGGCCCGTCCCCTCTGCACTAGCGCCGTCACTGCCGGCGTACTCGCACTTGCCAAGGGGCTCGCGCTTCCTGCGAGACTCGCGCTTGCCCGCCACACTTCCCATTACACTGGGAAACTATAATTCGCCACACTTTGGTTGCCAATTCTCCACAAGTGGCGAATGGCGACAGGGTTGTTCACCTCGGCTTTAGAAATAACGAAGTGGGACACAATTCAAATTGAGGAGGAAATTCAAAGAAAGAAGAGGAGGAGCAGGATGGAGGAAAGATTCTGGAGGAGGAGGAGCAGGGTGGAGGAAAGATGCAGGAGGTTATATGGAGCAATAGGAGGAGTAATGTTAACTGATAGAATGTTAGGCCTGGGACATAGTACAGAAGGCCGTGCAGAGCCGTGCTGAGCAGATGCACTTACCCCCTGCATCTGTGATCAGCGCGACTTTAGCAGCCGCTTCCACACACTTCCACATGCGTGCGGAGGCTCAGACATTTTGAGCAGACAAGCAAGTTTAAATTTCGGCGCTGGGGGGAGCGGAGGAGCTGTCACGTGACCGAAAACAGCCAACGGGAGCGAGGGACTAGCCCCGCCTCCCGCCACGCCTACGCCCCCAAAACACACTCTCTGCCTTTTCTGCCAGGACGTAAAAAAGCTCCTGATTGAGCAGGCGAGGCAGAGCAGGAGCGCGGATCAGCACGGCCCGAGGCCTTATGCTTTAGAAATAACGAACTGGGACGAAATTGACATTGAGAAGGAAATGGTTGGAGACAATCCGAACAAGAAAGAAGAGGAGGAGGTTAAAAAGAAGTGGAGGATATAGGAAAAGTGGAGGAGGAAAAAGAGAGAGTAGATTGAATGATAAGAATGTTTGGGTTTGCCTTGGCCTCCTTCCCCCCTACCACGCCCCCCTCCGGTTGGTTGTCCAGTTTGGGCGTGGTTCCCCGGGATTGGGGGGGTGGGTTGGTGGGAGGTTTTTTGGAGCGGCTTCTCCAATATGGTTTCCACTTGCCATCGATCCGGGACCTGGATGAGGACAAGCAGCTCATGACAAACTGGTGATCTCTGAGTGCAAGGCAGGGTGACGTCATTATATACACAGTGATTCTCCGCCAGGGCTCCGCGGAACTCTAGCACTCATGCCTCTGGTATTAGGATGTATTAGTCCTCTGTGTGCTCTTCTCTCCTAGTTTGCAGCTATCTGGGGAACTGTTACATTGTGTCTCCTCAGCAAATCACACACTGTGTCAGGCGCTGTGGTTTCTTATTCGAACTCTGAATGGTCAACAACCTTCCACATGTACCGCTGCTGTCTAGGAACTAATGTTACCATTTCTCACACGCACAGGTTTGTGATATATACTAGTGGTTACTAGTTACAGGGTACTGATCCCTTCATACTGATCATTGTATATATATTTATATATAGCTATTTATTTACTAATTATGCTGACTTCTAAGAGTCCTGGTAACAATCTATCACATGCACAGGCGTGTGATATATACTGTTACAGTAGTTACTAACTACAGGGTACTGATCCCTTCATATAGCTTATTATATACAGAGCTACTTATTTAATCTAGTTCTGTGCAGCAATCCTATAGCTATTTACTTCAGATACAGTACATAAGCTATATTTTAAGTACACTTCCTAACACAATAGTAGGCTCAATCCTATGTTAGCCACTCCAATAAGGAGCCATTATTGCCTTGATCATATGTAATTTGGACTGGCTTATGTAGGCTAGTATCATCCTAAACATTGCTCCCAGTAGCACATTGCTCACTCTAGCACTTCAATAGAGGGCAGCATTTTTGTGTTTGTCTTTCGTCGGTTAGTTACTCCGTTATTTTAATTTACCTATTAAAAGATCATTTTAATTATCTATCACCATTTCACCACTGAGGGGGATTGAGTGCCCACAACTGGGGTGGCTTTTTCCTCCCCTAATCTAGCTATTAGGCCCAGGTCCTGCCTCAGCTCACATTCATATGAGTGGGAGTAAAGCATGCTAAAGCTTAGCACACTTTTGTGTATCTGGGTCATAGTGAGTTCTCTTCTAACTCCCCTGGCCCTGCGGCCAAAAGTGTGCTGTAAATTCTTGTTGATGTGCTTGTTTTAACCATTTTAACTCTTTTTAGCATGAATAAGACAAAGCCTGACGATGAAGAGAACGGCATACCATCTTCCAGCCCAAGAGGTAACACAAATATGATGCTGTATTTTACAGTTCAACTGCTCCTAAAAGAGATATTTTAATCCTGGGTCTATAAAACCCCATACAGTATATTAGGATCATTTGCTCATATTTTGTGTGTCAGTTTGGGATTTGGGGATGAGTTAGAGGGAAACGTTTATCCAATATGAGGAGTTATAAAGTGCAGTTATAGGGAGCGGTTATATGTACAATAGGAGTTATAGGGTGCGGCTATATGGAGCAATAGGAGGAATTATGGGGAGGGATTATATGGAATCATAGGAGTTATAATGAGCGGTGGACCAACAGGAGTTATAAGTAGTGGTAATATCGAGTAAAAAGATTAATTATAGGCAGCAGTTATATAGAACAATAGGAGGCGTTATAGGGAGCGGTTATACGGTATGTACAATATGAATAGTTATAATGAGGCGTTAATGCAGCGGCGGATTTGAAAATCCGCAACCTCCAGGCATTTAGCTGTATCAGTCGCCTCCTTGCTATCGCCCTCTAACTCCTTTGGAACCCCAGGGTCAAATGATGCCACGGAGGTACGTCATCAACATGATGGTGCATGGCGTCGCCATGGTAACACGATGAAATGACGGCATTTTATATCGCAACCTCACATTGCCATGGCAACAAGACACCATGTGACGTCACGTTGGAACATACGCAACGTCATTTGACACTGGGGTTCCAAAAGAACTATAGCGCGACAGCAAGGAGGCGGCCGACACATGTAAGTGCATTCCCATTAGGTCCGATAGACCCGAGAGCGCGGAAAATGCATATTGGGGCAGGCATTTTTACCACCCCAAAATTTTGCCGCCCTAGGCCCCCGGCCTAATGGGAAATCCGCCACTGGGCTAAAGGGAATAATAGGAGGTGTTATAATGAGAGACAGTATAGACCAATAACAGTTACTAGGATAGGTAACATCGAGCAATAGGATGAGTTATAGGGAGGGGCTATATGGAACAATAGGAGTTATTGGGAGTGGTAATATTGAGCAATAGGAGACGGTGTAAGGTGCGTTTATGCAGAACAATAGGAGAAATGATAGGGAGAGGTTATATGGAGCATTAGCAGGCGTTAAAGGGAATGGCTATATGGAGTAATAGGGCGTCATTATATGGAGCAATATAAGCAGTTAAAGGGGCATCCCTATATGGAGCTAAAGGAGGAGATTATAAGGAGCAATAGGGAGAAGTTGTATGGAGCAATAAAAGGAATTATATGGAGAAATTGTTGGGAGTTACAGGGATGCAGTATATGGAGAATTAGGAATTATAGGGAGTGGTTATATGGATCAATATGAGCAATTATAGGGGATACAGCGAACAACAGGAGGAGTTATCGAGAGTTGTTATATGGAGGATCTGGAGAAGTTATAGGGATGGGTTACAGTATATGGAACAATGGGAGCTATAGAAATTGGTTATATGGAACAGTAGAAAAGTTATAGGGAGGGGTTACATGCCGTAAAAGGAGAATATATAGGGAGAAGTTGCATGAAGTAATACAGTAGGAGTTATAGGGAGAGGTTATATGGAGCAATAAGAGGAGTTATAGGGACCTGGATGAGGCCAAGCAGCTCATGACAAGCCGGTACCTTGAAATGGTGCAAGGATCGATCCCGATTCTAACCGGTTTATGAACCGGAGAGGAGGAGCTGCGCAATCTTCGGCTCCAGTTACATGGAGTAATACAGTAGGCGAAGTTATAGGGAGAGGTTATATGGAGCAATAGGAGGAGTTATTGGGTGAGGTTATATGGAGCAATAGGAGGAGTTATTGGGTGAGGATATATGAAACAATTAGAGGAGAAATGTAACTGATAGAATGTTATGCTTTAGAACTAATGAAGATGGATGAAATTGAAATTGAGAAAGAGGAGATGGATGGGAAAGAGAAAGCTACAGAGCAAAAAGAGAGAGTGTGGAAGAAGCAGAAGCAGAAGAGATGGGGGAGGTAGTTCAAGAACTGAAGATAGAAGAGAGAGTGGGCGAAAATGAAGGAAAGGAAGAAAAGAAAAAAAGGGAAAACATGTAAAATGGTTGGATGAAAAGGAGGGGGGAAAAGAGGATAAGGGAAAACTGAAGGAGTTTAGAAAAGAAAAACTAAGAGAGAAAAAAGAGAAACTAAGAAAAAACACAAACTAAGACAAGAGACACTAGCACAGGGGTGGGCAACCTATTCTTGAATGTAGCCACAGGGGTGGCGAATTAGAAGTGAAAATAGCCACACCATGTAAATATTGAGGTATTATGTTGCGCATTCGTCATCATCTCTTCACCACCCTCATCATTATCATCATCATCTAATTTCCCCCCTCATCATCATATCTCATTTCCCCCCCAGCATCATCATCATATCATCTTCTCACCACCCTCATCATCATCTCATTTCACCTCCCCCTCATAATCCTCTCATTTCACCCCCCTTCATCATCATCTCATTTCCCCTCCCCTCATAAACATCTCATTTCACCCCCCCCCTCATCATCATCATCTCATTTCACCCCCACTCATCTCATTTCACCCCCTCATCATCATCTCATTTCACCTCCCTTCATCATCTCATTTCACCTCCCTTCATCATCTCATTTCACCCCCCATCATCATCTCATTTCACACCCCATCATCATCTCATTTCACCCCCCTCATTCTCATTTAACCTCCCTCATTCTCATTTCCCATCATGCCCCCCCCCCCCCCAATATCATGATCATCTCGAGCCAGCTTCTTGCTTCTTACCTTGCCTAGCACAGCACCGAAACGGGAGTCTGTGGCGCGGTCGCTGCCGGGTTGTGTGCTCCGCCATCCACTGTTCTCTCATTGGTTCTTTCTCCACCACTCACGTCCGAGGCCCGTCCCCTCTGCACTAGCGCCGTCACTGCCGGCGTACTCGCACTTGCCAAGGGGCTCGCGCTTCCTGCGAGACTCGCGCTTGCCCGCCACACTTCCCATTACACTGGGAAACTATAATTCGCCACACTTTGGTTGCCAATTCTCCACAAGTGGCGAATGGCGACAGGGTTGTTCACCTCGGCTTTAGAAATAACGAAGTGGGACACAATTCAAATTGAGGAGGAAATTCAAAGAAAGAAGAGGAGGAGCAGGATGGAGGAAAGATTCTGGAGGAGGAGGAGCAGGGTGGAGGAAAGATGCAGGAGGTTATATGGAGCAATAGGAGGAGTAATGTTAACTGATGGAATGTTAGGCCTGGGACATAGTACAGAAGGCCGTGCAGAGCCGTGCTAAGCAGACGCACTTACCCCCTGCATCTGTGATCAGCGCGACTTTAGCAGCCGCTTCCACACACTTCCACATGCGTGCGGAGGCTCAGACATTTTGAGCAGACAAGCAAGTTTAAATTTCGGCGCTGGGGGGAGCGGAGGAGCTGTCACGTGACCGAAAACAGCCAACGGGAGCGAGGGACTAGCCCCGCCTCCCGCCACGCCTACGCCCCCAAAACACACTCTCTGCCAGGACGTAAAAAAGCTCCTGATTGAGCAGGCGAGGCAGAGCAGGAGCGCGGATCAGCACGGCCCGAGGCCTTATGCTTTAGAAATAACGAACTGGGACGAAATTGACATTGAGAAGGAAATGGTTGGAGACAATCCGAACAAGAAAGAAGAGGAGGAGGTTAAAAAGAAGTGGAGGATATAGGAAAAGTGGAGGAGGAAAAAGAGAGAGTAGATTGAATGATAAGAATGTTTGGGTTTGCCTTGGCCTCCTTCCCCCCTACCACGCCCCCCTCCGGTTGGTTGTCCAGTTTGGGCGTGGTTCCCCGGGATAGGGGGGGTGGGTTGGTGGGAGGTTTTTTGGAGCGGCTTCTCCAATATGGTTTCCACTTGCCATCGATCCGGGACCTGGATGAGGACAAGCAGCTCATGACAAACTGGTGATCTCTGAGTGCAAGGCAGGGTGACGTCATTATATACACAGTGATTCTCCGCCAGGGCTCCGCGGAACTCTAGCACTCATGCCTCTGGTATTAGGATGTATTAGTCCTCTGTGTGCTCTTCTCTCCTAGTTTGCAGCTATCTGGGGAACTGTTACATTGTGTCTCCTCAGCAAATCACACACTGTGTCAGGCGCTGTGGTTTCTTATTCGAACTCTGAATGGTCAACAACCTTCCACATGTACCGCTGCTGTCTAGGAACTAATGTTACCATTTCTCACACGCACAGGTTTGTGATATATACTAGTGGTTACTAGTTACAGGGTACTGATCCCTTCATACTGATCATTGTATATATATTTATATATAGCTATTTATTTACTAATTATGCTGACTTCTAAGAGTCCTGGTAACAATCTATCACATGCACAGGCGTGTGATATATACTGTTACAGTAGTTACTAACTACAGGGTACTGATCCCTTCATATAGCTTATTATATACAGAGCTACTTATTTAATCTAGTTCTGTGCAGCAATCCTATAGCTATTTACTTCAGATACAGTACATAAGCTATATTTTAAGTACACTTCCTAACACAATAGTAGGCTCAATCCTATGTTAGCCACTCCAATAAGGAGCCATTATTGCCTTGATCATATGTAATTTGGACTGGCTTATGTAGGCTAGTATCATCCTAAACATTGCTCCCAGTAGCACATTGCTCACTCTAGCACTTCAATAGAGGGCAGCATTTTTGTGTTTGTCTTTCGTCGGTTAGTTACTCCGTTATTTTAATTTACCTATTAAAAGATCATTTTAATTATCTATCACCATTTCACCACTGAGGGGGATTGAGTGCCCACAACTGGGGTGGCTTTTTCCTCCCCTAATCTAGCTATTAGGCCCAGGTCCTGCCTCAGCTCACATTCATATGAGTGGGAGTAAAGCATGCTAAAGCTTAGCACACTTTTGTGTATCTGGGTCATAGTGAGTTCTCTTCTAACTCCCCTGGCCCTGCGGCCAAAAGTGTGCTGTAAATTCTTGTTGATGTGCTTGTTTTAACCATTTTAACTCTTTTTAGCATGAATAAGACAAAGCCTGACGATGAAGAGAACGGCATACCATCTTCCAGCCCAAGAGGTAACACAAATATGATGCTGTATTTTACAGTTCAACTGCTCCTAAAAGAGATATTTTAATCCTGGGTCTATAAAACCCCATACAGTATATTAGGATCATTTGCTCATATTTTGTGTGTCAGTTTGGGATTTGGGGATGAGTTAGAGGGAAACGTTTATCCAATATGAGGAGTTATAAAGTGCAGTTATAGGGAGCGGTTATATGTACAATAGGAGTTATAGGGTGCGGCTATATGGAGCAATAGGAGGTATTATGGGGAGGGATTATATGGAATCATAGGAGTTATGAGCGGTGGACCAACAGGAGTTATAAGTAGTGGTAATATCGAGTAAAAAGATTAATTATAGGCAGCAGTTATATAGAACAATAGGAGGCGTTATAGGGAGCGGTTATACGGTATGTACAATATGAATAGTTATAATGAGGCGTTAATGCAGCGGCGGATTTGAAAATCTGCAACCTCCAGGCATTTAGCTGTATCAGTCGCCTCCTTGCTATCGCCCTCTAACTCCTTTGGAACCCCAGGGTCAAATGATGCCACGGAGGTACGTCATCAACATGATGGTGCATGGCGTCGCCATGGTAACACGATGAAATGACGGCATTTTATATCGCAACCTCACATTGCCATGGCAACAAGACACCATGTGACGTCACGTTGGAACATACGCAACGTCATTTGACACTGGGGTTCCAAAAGAACTATAGCGCGACAGCAAGGAGGCGGCCGACACATGTAAGTGCATTCCCATTAGGTCCGATAGACCCGAGAGCGCGGAAAATGCATATTGGGGCAGGCATTTTTACCACCCCAAAATTTTGCCGCCCTAGGCCCCCGGCCTAATGGGAAATCCGCCACTGGGCTAAAGGGAATAATAGGAGGTGTTATAATGAGAGACAGTATAGACCAATAACAGTTACTAGGATAGGTAACATCGAGCAATAGGATGAGTTATAGGGAGGGGCTATATGGAACAATAGGAGTTATTGGGAGTGGTAATATTGAGC
This sequence comes from Ascaphus truei, assembly GCF_040206685.1. Classification (NCBI taxonomy): domain Eukaryota; kingdom Metazoa; phylum Chordata; class Amphibia; order Anura; family Ascaphidae; genus Ascaphus; species Ascaphus truei. The sequence continues at coordinate 281,661,982 of NC_134487.1, forward strand.
AATAGGAGACGGTGTAAGGTGCGTTTATGCAGAACAATAGGAGAAATGATAGGGAGAGGTTATATGGAGCATTAGCAGGCGTTAAAGGGAATGGCTATATGGAGTAATAGGGCGTCATTATATGGAGCAATATAAGCAGTTAAAGGGGCATCCCTATATGGAGCTAAAGGAGGAGATTATAAGGAGCAATAGGGAGAAGTTGTATGGAGCAATAAAAGGAATTATATGGAGAAATTGTTGGGAGTTACAGGGATGCAGTATATGGAGAATTAGGAATTATAGGGAGTGGTTATATGGATCAATATGAGCAATTATAGGGGATACAGCGAACAACAGGAGGAGTTATCGAGAGTTGTTATATGGAGGATCTGGAGAAGTTATAGGGATGGGTTACAGTATATGGAACAATGGGAGCTATAGAAATTGGTTATATGGAACAGTAGAAAAGTTATAGGGAGGGGTTACATGCCGTAAAAGGAGAATATATAGGGAGAAGTTGCATGAAGTAATACAGTAGGAGTTATAGGGAGAGGTTATATGGAGCAATAAGAGGAGTTATAGGGACCTGGATGAGGCCAAGCAGCTCATGACAAGCCGGTACCTTGAAATGGTGCAAGGATCGATCCCGATTCTAACCGGGTTATGAACCGGAGAGGAGGAGCTGCGCAATCTTCGGCTCCAGTTACATGGAGTAATACAGTAGGCGAAGTTATAGGGAGAGGTTATATGGAGCAATAGGAGGAGTTATTGGGTGAGGTTATATGGAGCAATAGGAGGAGTTATTGGGTGAGGATATATGAAACAATTAGAGGAGAAATGTAACTGATAGAATGTTATGCTTTAGAACTAATGAAGATGGATGAAATTGAAATTGAGAAAGAGGAGATGGATGGGAAAGAGAAAGCTACAGAGCAAAAAGAGAGAGTGTGGAAGAAGCAGAAGCAGAAGAGATGGGGGAGGTAGTTCAAGAACTGAAGATAGAAGAGAGAGTGGGCGAAAATGAAGGAAAGGAAGAAAAGAAAAAAAGGGAAAACATGTAAAATGGTTGGATGAAAAGGAGGGGGGAAAAGAGGATAAGGGAAAAACTGAAGGAGTTTAGAAAAGAAAAACTAAGAGAGAAAAAAGAGAAACTAAGAAAAAACACAAACTAAGACAAGAGACACTAGCACAGGGGTGGGCAACCTATTCTTGAATGTAGCCACAGGGGTGGCGAATTAGAAGTGAAAATAGCCACACCATGTAAATATTGAGGTATTATGTTGCGCATTCGTCATCATCTCTTCACCACCCTCATCATTATCATCATCATCTAATTTCCCCCCTCATCATCATATCTCATTTCCCCCCCAGCATCATCATCATATCATCTTCTCACCACCCTCATCATCATCTCATTTCACCTCCCCCTCATAATCCTCTCATTTCATCCCCCTTCATCATCATCTCATTTCCCCTCCCCTCATAAACATCTCATTTCACCCCCCCCCCTCATCATCATCATCTCATTTCACCCCCACTCATCTCATTTCACCCCCTCATCATCATCTCATTTCACCTCCCTTCATCATCTCATTTCACCTCCCTTCATCATCTCATTTCACCCCCCATCATCATCTCATTTCACCCCCCATCATCATCTCATTTCACCCCCCTCATTCTCATTTAACCTCCCTCATTCTCATTTCCCATCATGCCCCCCCCCCCCCAATATCATGATCATCTCGAGCCAGCTTCTTGCTTCTTACCTTGCCTAGCACAGCACCGAAACGGGAGTCTGTGGCGCGGTCGCTGCCGGGTTGTGTGCTCCGCCATCCACTGTTCTCTCATTGGTTCTTTCTCCACCACTCACGTCCGAGGCCCGTCCCCTCTGCACTAGCGCCGTCACTGCCGGCGTACTCGCACTTGCCAAGGGGCTCGCGCTTCCTGCGAGACTCGCGCTTGCCCGCCACACTTCCCATTACACTGGGAAACTATAATTCGCCACACTTTGGTTGCCAATTCTCCACAAGTGGCGAATGGCGACAGGGTTGTTCACCTCGGCTTTAGAAATAACGAAGTGGGACACAATTCAAATTGAGGAGGAAATTCAAAGAAAGAAGAGGAGGAGCAGGATGGAGGAAAGATTCTGGAGGAGGAGCAGGGTGGAGGAAAGATGCAGGAGGTTATATGGAGCAATAGGAGGAGTAATGTTAACTGATGGAATGTTAGGCCTGGGACATAGTACAGAAGGCCGTGCAGAGCCTTGCTGAGCAGACGCACTTACCCCCTGCATCTGTGATCAGCGCGACTTTAGCAGCCGCTTCCACACACTTCCACATGCGTGCGGAGGCTCAGACATTTTGAGCAGACAAGCAAGTTTAAATTTCGGCGCTGGGGGGAGCGGAGGAGCTGTCACGTGACCGAAAACAGCCAACGGGAGCGAGGGACTAGCCCCGCCTCCCGCCACGCCTACGCCCCCAAAACACACTCTCTGCCAGGACGTAAAAAAGCTCCTGATTGAGCAGGCGAGGCAGAGCAGGAGCGCGGATCAGCACGGCCCGAGGCCTTATGCTTTAGAAATAACGAAGTGGGACGAAATTGACATTGAGAAGGAAATGGTTGGAGACAATCCGAACAAGAAAGAAGAGGAGGAGGTTAAAAAGAAGTGGAGGATATAGGAAAAGTGGAGGAGGAAAAAGAGAGAGTAGATTGAATGATAAGAATGTTTGGGTTTGCCTTGGCCTCCTTCCCCCCTACCACGCCCCCCTCCGGTTGGTTGTCCAGTTTGGGCGTGGTTCCCCGGGATTGGGGGGGTGGGTTGGTGGGAGGTTTTTTGGAGCGGCTTCTCCAATATGGTTTCCACTTGCCATCGATCCGGGACCTGGATGAGGACAAGCAGCTCATGACAAACTGGTGATCTCTGAGTGCAAGGCAGGGTGACGTCATTATATACACAGTGATTCTCCGCCAGGGCTCCGCGGAACTCTAGCACTCATGCCTCTGGTATTAGGATGTATTAGTCCTCTGTGTGCTCTTCTCTCCTAGTTTGCAGCTATCTGGGGAACTGTTACATTGTGTCTCCTCAGCAAATCACACACTGTGTCAGGCGCTGTGGTTTCTTATTCGAACTCTGAATGGTCAACAACCTTCCACATGTACCGCTGCTGTCTAGGAACTAATGTTACCATTTCTCACACGCACAGGTTTGTGATATATACTAGTGGTTACTAGTTACAGGGTACTGATCCCTTCATACTGATCATTGTATATATATTTATATATAGCTATTTATTTACTAATTATGCTGACTTCTAAGAGTCCTGGTAACAATCTATCACATGCACAGGCGTGTGATATATACTGTTACAGTAGTTACTAACTACAGGGTACTGATCCCTTCATATAGCTTATTATATACAGAGCTACTTATTTAATCTAGTTCTGTGCAGCAATCCTATAGCTATTTACTTCAGATACAGTACATAAGCTATATTTTAAGTACACTTCCTAACACAATAGTTGGCTCAATCCTATGTTAGCCACTCCAATAAGGAGCCATTATTGCCTTGATCATATGTAATTTGGACTGGCTTATGTAGGCTAGTATCATCCTAAACATTGCTCCCAGTAGCACATTGCTCACTCTAGCACTTCAATAGAGGGCAGCATTTTTGTGTTTGTCTTTCGTCGGTTAGTTACTCCGTTATTTTAATTTACCTATTAAAAGATCATTTTAATTATCTATCACCATTTCACCACTGAGGGGGATTGAGTGCCCACAACTGGGGTGGCTTTTTCCTCCCCTAATCTAGCTATTAGGCCCAGGTCCTGCCTCAGCTCACATTCATATGAGTGGGAGTAAAGCATGCTAAAGCTTAGCACACTTTTGTGTATCTGGGTCATAGTGAGTTCTCTTCTAACTCCCCTGGCCCTGCGGCCAAAAGTGTGCTGTAAATTCTTGTTGATGTGCTTGTTTTAACCATTTTAACTCTTTTTAGCATGAATAAGACAAAGCCTGACGATGAAGAGAACGGCATACCATCTTCCAGCCCAAGAGGTAACACAAATATGATGCTGTATTTTACAGTTCAACTGCTCCTAAAAGAGATATTTTAATCCTGGGTCTATAAAACCCCATACAGTATATTAGGATCATTTGCTCATATTTTGTGTGTCAGTTTGGGATTTGGGGATGAGTTAGAGGGAAACGTTTATCCAATATGAGGAGTTATAAAGTGCAGTTATAGGGAGCGGTTATATGTACAATAGGAGTTATAGGGTGCGGCTATATGGAGCAATAGGAGGAATTATGGGGAGGGATTATATGGAATCATAGGAGTTATAATGAGCGGTGGACCAACAGGAGTTATAAGTAGTGGTAATATCGAGTAAAAAGATTAATTATAGGCAGCAGTTATATAGAACAATAGGAGGCGTTATAGGGAGCGGTTATACGGTATGTACAATATGAATAGTTATAATGAGGCGTTAATGCAGCGGCGGATTTGAAAATCCGCAACCTCCAGGCATTTAGCTGTATCAGTCGCCTCCTTGCTATCGCCCTCTAACTCCTTTGGAACCCCAGGGTCAAATGATGCCACGGAGGTACGTCATCAACATGATGGTGCATGGCGTCGCCATGGTAACACGATGAAATGACGGCATTTTATATCGCAACCTCACATTGCCATGGCAACAAGACACCATGTGACGTCACGTTGGAACATACGCAACGTCATTTGACACTGGGGTTCCAAAAGAACTATAGCGCGACAGCAAGGAGGCGGCCGACACATGTAAGTGCATTCCCATTAGGTCCGATAGACCCGAGAGCGCGGAAAATGCATATTGGGGCAGGCATTTTTACCACCCCAAAATTTTGCCGCCCTAGGCCCCCGGCCTAATGGGAAATCCGCCACTGGGCTAAAGGGAATAATAGGAGGTGTTATAATGAGAGACAGTATAGACCAATAACAGTTACTAGGATAGGTAACATCGAGCAATAGGATGAGTTATAGGGAGGGGCTATATGGAACAATAGGAGTTATTGGGAGTGGTAATATTGAGCAATAGGAGACGGTGTAAGGTGCGTTTATGCAGAACAATAGGAGAAATGATAGGGAGAGGTTATATGGAGCATTAGCAGGCGTTAAAGGGAATGGCTATATGGAGTAATAGGGCGTCATTATATGGAGCAATATAAGCAGTTAAAGGGGCATCCCTATATGGAGCTAAAGGAGGAGATTATAAGGAGCAATAGGGAGAAGTTGTATGGAGCAATAAAAGGAATTATATGGAGAAATTGTTGGGAGTTACAGGGATGCAGTATATGGAGAATTAGGAATTATAGGGAGTGGTTATATGGATCAATATGAGCAATTATAGGGGATACAGCGAACAACAGGAGGAGTTATCGAGAGTTGTTATATGGAGGATCTGGAGAAGTTATAGGGATGGGTTACAGTATATGGAACAATGGGAGCTATAGAAATTGGTTATATGGAACAGTAGAAAAGTTATAGGGAGGGGTTACATGCCGTAAAAGGAGAATATATAGGGAGAAGTTGCATGAAGTAATACAGTAGGAGTTATAGGGAGAGGTTATATGGAGCAATAAGAGGAGTTATAGGGACCTGGATGAGGCCAAGCAGCTCATGACAAGCCGGTACCTTGAAATGGTGCAAGGATCGATCCCGATTCTAACCGGTTTATGAACCGGAGAGGAGGAGCTGCGCAATCTTCGGCTCCAGTTACATGGAGTAATACAGTAGGCGAAGTTATAGGGAGAGGTTATATGGAGCAATAGGAGGAGTTATTGGGTGAGGTTATATGGAGCAATAGGAGGAGTTATTGGGTGAGGTTATATGGAGCAATAGGAGGAGTTATTGGGTGAGGATATATGAAACAATTAGAGGAGAAATGTAACTGATAGAATGTTATGCTTTAGAACTAATGAAGATGGATGAAATTGAAATTGAGAAAGAGGAGATGGATGGGAAAGAGAAAGCTACAGAGCAAAAAGAGAGAGTGTGGAAGAAGCAGAAGCAGAAGAGATGGGGGAGGTAGTTCAAGAACTGAAGATAGAAGAGAGAGTGGGCGAAAATGAAGGAAAGGAAGAAAAGAAAAAAAGGGAAAACATGTAAAATGGTTGGATGAAAAGGAGGGGGGAAAAGAGGATAAGGGAAAAACTGAAGGAGTTTAGAAAAGAAAAACTAAGAGAGAAAAAAGAGAAACTAAGAAAAAACACAAACTAAGACAAGAGACACTAGCACAGGGGTGGGCAACCTATTCTTGAATGTAGCCACAGGGGTGGCGAATTAGAAGTGAAAATAGCCACACCATGTAAATATTGAGGTATTATGTTGCGCATTCGTCATCATCTCTTCACCACCCTCATCATTATCATCATCATCTAATTTCCCCCCTCATCATCATATCTCATTTCCCCCCCAGCATCATCATCATATCATCTTCTCACCACCCTCATCATCATCTCATTTCACCTCCCCCTCATAATCCTCTCATTTCATCCCCCTTCATCATCATCTCATTTCCCCTCCCCTCATAAACATCTCATTTCACCCCCCCCCCATCATCATCATCTCATTTCACCCCCACTCATCTCATTTCACCCCCTCATCATCATCTCATTTCACCTCCCTTCATCATCTCATTTCACCTCCCTTCATCATCTCATTTCACCCCCCATCATCATCTCATTTCACCCCCCATCATCATCTCATTTCACCCCCCTCATTCTCATTTAACCTCCCTCATTCTCATTTCCCATCATGCCCCCCCCCCCCCCCCAATATCATGATCATCTCGAGCCAGCTTCTTGCTTCTTACCTTGCCTAGCACAGCACCGAAACGGGAGTCTGTGGCGCGGTCGCTGCCGGGTTGTGTGCTCCGCCATCCACTGTTCTCTCATTGGTTCTTTCTCCACCACTCACGTCCGCGGCCCGTCCCCTCTGCACTAGCGCCGTCACTGCCGGCGTACTCGCACTTGCCAAGGGGCTCGCGCTTCCTGCGGGACTCACGCTTGCCCGCCACACTTCCCATTACACTGGGAAACTATAATTCGCCACACTTTGGTTGCCAATTCTCCACAAGTGGCGAATGGCGACAGGGTTGTTCACCTCGGCTTTAGAAATAACGAAGTGGGACACAATTCAAATTGAGGAGGAAATTCAAAGAAAGAAGAGGAGGAGCAGGATGGAGGAAAGATTCTGGAGGAGGAGGAGCAGGGTGGAGGAAAGATGCAGGAGGTTATATGGAGCAATAGGAGGAGTAATGTTAACTGATGGAATGTTAGGCCTGGGACATAGTACAGAAGGCCGTGCAGAGCCGTGCTGAGCAGACGCACTTACCCCCTGCATCTGTGATCAGCGCGACTTTAGCAGCCGCTTCCACACACTTCCACATGCGTGCGGAGGCTCAGACATTTTGAGCAGACAAGCAAGTTTAAATTTCGGCGCTGGGGGGAGCGGAGGAGCTGTCACGTGACCGAAAACAGCCAACGGGAGCGAGGGACTAGCCCCGCCTCCCGCCACGCCTACGCCCCCAAAACACACTCTCTGCCAGGACGTAAAAAAGCTCCTGATTGAGCAGGCGAGGCAGAGCAGGAGCGCGGATCAGCACGGCCCGAGGCCTTATGCTTTAGAAATAACGAAGTGGGACGAAATTGACATTGAGAAGGAAATGGTTGGAGACAATCCGAACAAGAAAGAAGAGGAGGAGGTTAAAAAGAAGTGGAGGATATAGGAAAAGTGGAGGAGGAAAAAGAGAGAGTAGATTGAATGATAAGAATGTTTGGGTTTGCCTTGGCCTCCTTCCCCCCTACCACGCCCCCCTCCGGTTGGTTGTCCAGTTTGGGCGTGGTTCCCCGGGATTGGGGGGGTGGGTTGGTGGGAGGTTTTTTGGAGCGGCTTCTCCAATATGGTTTCCACTTGCCATCGATCCGGGACCTGGATGAGGACAAGCAGCTCATGACAAACTGGTGATCTCTGAGTGCAAGGCAGGGTGACGTCATTATATACACAGTGATTCTCCGCCAGGGCTCCGCGGAACTCTAGCACTCATGCCTCTGGTATTAGGATGTATTAGTCCTCTGTGTGCTCTTCTCTCCTAGTTTGCAGCTATCTGGGGAACTGTTACATTGTGTCTCCTCAGCAAATCACACACTGTGTCAGGCGCTGTGGTTTCTTATTCGAACTCTGAATGGTCAACAACCTTCCACATGTACCGCTGCTGTCTAGGAACTAATGTTACCATTTCTCACACGCACAGGTTTGTGATATATACTAGTGGTTACTAGTTACAGGGTACTGATCCCTTCATACTGATCATTGTATATATATTTATATATAGCTATTTATTTACTAATTATGCTGACTTCTAAGAGTCCTGGTAACAATCTATCACATGCACAGGCGTGTGATATATACTGTTACAGTAGTTACTAACTACAGGGTACTGATCCCTTCATATAGCTTATTATATACAGAGCTACTTATTTAATCTAGTTCTGTGCAGCAATCCTATAGCTATTTACTTCAGATACAGTACATAAGCTATATTTTAAGTACACTTCCTAACACAATAGTTGGCTCAATCCTATGTTAGCCACTCCAATAAGGAGCCATTATTGCCTTGATCATATGTAATTTGGACTGGCTTATGTAGGCTAGTATCATCCTAAACATTGCTCCCAGTAGCACATTGCTCACTCTAGCACTTCAATAGAGGGCAGCATTTTTGTGTTTGTCTTTCGTCGGTTAGTTACTCCGTTATTTTAATTTACCTATTAAAAGATCATTTTAATTATCTATCACCATTTCACCACTGAGGGGGATTGAGTGCCCACAACTGGGGTGGCTTTTTCCTCCCCTAATCTAGCTATTAGGCCCAGGTCCTGCCTCAGCTCACATTCATATGAGTGGGAGTAAAGCATGCTAAAGCTTAGCACACTTTTGTGTATCTGGGTCATAGTGAGTTCTCTTCTAACTCCCCTGGCCCTGCGGCCAAAAGTGTGCTGTAAATTCTTGTTGATGTGCTTGTTTTAACCATTTTAACTCTTTTTAGCATGAATAAGACAAAGCCTGACGATGAAGAGAACGGCATACCATCTTCCAGCCCAAGAGGTAACACAAATATGATGCTGTATTTTACAGTTCAACTGCTCCTAAAAGAGATATTTTAATCCTGGGTCTATAAAACCCCATACAGTATATTAGGATCATTTGCTCATATTTTGTGTGTCAGTTTGGGATTTGGGGATGAGTTAGAGGGAAACGTTTATCCAATATGAGGAGTTATAAAGTGCAGTTATAGGGAGCGGTTATATGTACAATAGGAGTTATAGGGTGCGGCTATATGGAGCAATAGGAGGAATTATGGGGAGGGATTATATGGAATCATAGGAGTTATAATGAGCGGTGGACCAACAGGAGTTATAAGTAGTGGTAATATCGAGTAAAAAGATTAATTATAGGCAGCAGTTATATAGAACAATAGGAGGCGTTATAGGGAGCGGTTATACGGTATGTACAATATGAATAGTTATAATGAGGCGTTAATGCAGCGGCGGATTTGAAAATCCGCAACCTCCAGGCATTTAGCTGTATCAGTCGCCTCCTTGCTATCGCCCTCTAACTCCTTTGGAACCCCAGGGTCAAATGATGCCACGGAGGTACGTCATCAACATGATGGTGCATGGCGTCGCCATGGTAACACGATGAAATGACGGCATTTTATATCGCAACCTCACATTGCCATGGCAACAAGACACCATGTGACGTCACGTTGGAACATACGCAACGTCATTTGACACTGGGGTTCCAAAAGAACTATAGCGCGACAGCAAGGAGGCGGCCGACACATGTAAGTGCATTCCCATTAGGTCCGATAGACCCGAGAGCGCGGAAAATGCATATTGGGGCAGGCATTTTTACCACCCCAAAATTTTGCCGCCCTAGGCCCCCGGCCTAATGGGAAATCCGCCACTGGGCTAAAGGGAATAATAGGAGGTGTTATAATGAGAGACAGTATAGACCAATAACAGTTACTAGGATAGGTAACATCGAGCAATAGGATGAGTTATAGGGAGGGGCTATATGGAACAATAGGAGTTATTGGGAGTGGTAATATTGAGCAATAGGAGACGGTGTAAGGTGCGTTTATGCAGAACAATAGGAGAAATGATAGGGAGAGGTTATATGGAGCATTAGCAGGCGTTAAAGGGAATGGCTATATGGAGTAATAGGGCGTCATTATATGGAGCAATATAAGCAGTTAAAGGGGCATCCCTATATGGAGCTAAAGGAGGAGATTATAAGGAGCAATAGGGAGAAGTTGTATGGAGCAATAAAAGGAATTATATGGAGAAATTGTTGGGAGTTACAGGGATGCAGTATATGGAGAATTAGGAATTATAGGGAGTGGTTATATGGATCAATATGAGCAATTATAGGGGATACAGCGAACAACAGGAGGAGTTATCGAGAGTTGTTATATGGAGGATCTGGAGAAGTTATAGGGATGGGTTACAGTATATGGAACAATGGGAGCTATAGAAATTGGTTATATGGAACAGTAGAAAAGTTATAGGGAGGGGTTACATGCCGTAAAAGGAGAATATATAGGGAGAAGTTGCATGAAGTAATACAGTAGGAGTTATAGGGAGAGGTTATATGGAGCAATAAGAGGAGTTATAGGGACCTGGATGAGGCCAAGCAGCTCATGACAAGCCGGTACCTTGAAATGGTGCAAGGATCGATCCCGATTCTAACCGGTTTATGAACCGGAGAGGAGGAGCTGCGCAATCTTCGGCTCCAGTTACATGGAGTAATACAGTAGGCGAAGTTATAGGGAGAGGTTATATGGAGCAATAGGAGGAGTTATTGGGTGAGGTTATATGGAGCAATAGGAGGAGTTATTGGGTGAGGATATATGAAACAATTAGAGGAGAAATGTAACTGATAGAATGTTATGCTTTAGAACTAATGAAGATGGATGAAATTGAAATTGAGAAAGAGGAGATGGATGGGAAAGAGAAAGCTACAGAGCAAAAAGAGAGAGTGTGGAAGAAGCAGAAGCAGAAGAGATGGGGGAGGTAGTTCAAGAACTGAAGATAGAAGAGAGAGTGGGCGAAAATGAAGGAAAGGAAGAAAAGAAAAAAAGGGAAAACATGTAAAATGGTTGGATGAAAAGGAGGGGGGGAAAAGAGGATAAGGGAAAAACTGAAGGAGTTTAGAAAAGAAAAACTAAGAGAAAAAAAAGAGAAACTAAGAAAAAACACAAACTAAGACAAGAGACACTAGCACAGGGGTGGGCAACCTATTTTTGAATGTAGCCACAGGGGAGGCGAATTAGAAGTGAAAATAGCCACACCATGTACAAATTGAGGTATTATGTTGCGCATTCGTCATCATCTCTTCACCACCCTCATCATTATCATCATCATCTAATTTCCCCCCTCATCATCATATCTCATTTCCCCCCCAGCATCATCATCATATCATCTTCTCACCACCCTCATCATCATCTCATTTCACCTCCCCCTCATAATCCTCTCATTTCACCCCCCTTCATCATCATCTCATTTCCCCTCCCCTCATAAACATCTCATTTCACCCCCCTCATAATCCTCTCATTTCACCCCCCTTCATCATCATCTCATTTCACCCCCCTCATCATCATCATCATCTCATTTCACCCCCTCATCATCATCTCATTTCACCCCCACTCATCTCATTTCACCCCCTCATCATCATCTCATTTCACCTCCCTTCATCATCTCATTTCACCTCCCTTCATCATCTCATTTCACCCCCCATAATCATCTCATTTCACCCCCCATCATCATCTCATTTCACCCCCCATCATCATCTCATTTCACCCCCCATAATCATCTCATTTCACCCCCCATCATCATCTCATTTCACCCCCCATCATCATCTCATTTCACCCCCCATCATCATCTCATTTCCCCCCTCATCATCTCATTTCCCATCATGCCCCCCCCCCCAATATCATGATCATCTCGAGCCAGCTTCTTGCTTCTTACCTTGCCTAGCACAGCACCGAAACGGGAGTCTGTGGCGCGGTCGCTGCCGGGGAGTGTGCTCCGCCATCCACTGTTCTCTCATTGGTTCTTTCTCCACCACTCACGTCCGCGGCCCGTCCCCTCTGCACTAGCGCCGTCACTGCCGGCGTACTCGCACTTGCCAAGGGGCTCGCGCTTCCTGCGGGACTCACGCTTGCCCGCCACACATCCCATTACACTGGGAAACTATAATTCGCCACACTTTGGTTGCCAATTCTCCACAAGTGGCGAATGGCGACAGGGTTGTTCACCTCGGCTTTAGAAATAACGAAGTGGGACACAATTCAAATTGAGGAGGAAATTCAAAGAAAGAAGAGGAGGAGCAGGATGGAGGAAAGATTCTGGAGGAGGAGGAGCAGGGTGGAGGAAAGATGCAGGAGGTTATATGGAGCAATAGGAGGAGTAATGTTAACTGATGGAATGTTAGGCCTGGGACATAGTACAGAAGGCCGTGCAGAGCCGTGCTGAGCAGATGCACTTACCCCCTGCATCTGTGATCAGCGCGACTTTAGCAGCCGCTTCCGCACACTTCCGCATGCGTGCGGAGGCTCAGACATTTTGAGCAGACAAGCAAGTTTAAATTTCCTCACTGAGGGGAGCGGAGGAGCGGTCACGTGACCGAAAACAGTCAACGGGAGCGAGGGACTAGCCCCACCTCCCGCCACGCCTACGCCCCCAAAGCACGCTCATTGCCTTTTCTGCCAGGACACAAAAAAGCTCCAGCTTGAGCAGGCGAGGCAGAGCAGGAGCGCGGATCAGCACGGCCCGAGGCCTTATGCTTTAGAAATAACGAACTGGGACGAAATTGACATTGAGAAGGAAATGGTTGGAGACAATCCGAACAAGAAAGAAGAGGAGGAGGTTAAAAAGTGGAGAATATAGGAGAAGTGGAGGAGGAAAAAGAGAGAGCAGATTGAATGATAAGAATGTTTGGGTTTGCCTTGGCCTCCTTCCCCCCTACCACGCCCACCTCCGGTTGGTTGTCCAGTTTGGGCGTGGCTCAGGTTCTCCCAGGGTTCCCCGGGATTGGGGGGGTGGGTTGGTGGGAGGTTTTTTGGAGCGGCTTCTCCAATATGGTTTCCACTTGCCATCGATCCGGGACCTGGATGAGGACAAGCAGCTCATGACAAACTGGTGATCTCTGAGTGCAAGGCAGGGTGACGTCATTATATACACAGTGATTCTCCGCCAGGGCTCCGCGGAACTCTAGCACTCATGCCTCTGGTATTAGGATGTATTAGTCCTCTGTGTGCTCTTCTCTCCTAGTTTGCAGCTATCTGGGGAACAGTTACATTGTGTCTCCTCAGCAAATCACACACTGTGTCAGGCGCTGTGGTTTCTTATTCGAACTCTGAATGGTCAACAACCATCCACATGTACCGCTGCTGTCTAGGAACTAATGTTACCATTTCTCACACGCACAGGTTTGTGATATATACTAGTGGTTACTAGTTACAGGGTACTGATCCCTTCATACTGATCATTGTATATATATTTATATATAGCTATTTATTTACTAATTATGCTGACTTCTAAGAGTCCTGGTAACAATCTATCACATGCACAGGCGTGTGATATATACTGTTACAGTAGTTACTAACTACAGGGTACTGATCCCTTCATATAGATTATTATATACAGAGCTACTTATTTAATCTAGTTCTGTGCAGCAATCCTATAGCTATTTACTTCAGATACATAAGCTATATTTTAAGTACACTTCCTAACACAATAGTAGGCTCAATCCTATATTAGCCACTCCAATAAGGAGCCATTATTGCCTTGGTCATATGTAATTTGGACAGGCTTATATAGGCTAGTATCATCCTAAACATTGCTCCCATTAGCACATTGCTCACTCTAGCACTTCAATAGACGGCAGCATTTTTGTGTTTGTCTTTCGTCGGTTAGTTACTCCGTTATTTTAATTTACCTATTAAAAGATCATTTTAATTATCTATCACCATTTCACCACTGAGGGGGATTGAGTGCCCACAACTGGGGTGGCTTTTTCCTCCCCTAATCTAGCTATTAGGCCCAGGTCCTGCCTCAGCTCACATTCATATGAGTGGGAGTAAAGCATGCTAAAGCTTAGCACACTTTTGTGTATCTGGGTCATAGTGAGTTCTCTTCTAACTCCCCTGGCCCTGCGGCCAAAAGTGTGCTGTAAATTCTTGTTGATGTGCTTGTTTTAACCATTTTAACTCTTTTTAGCATGAATAAGAAAAAGCCTGATGATGAAGAGAACGGCATACCATCTTCCAGCCCAAGAGGTAACACAAATATGATGCTGTATTTTACAGTTCAACTGCTCCTAAAAGAGATATTTTAATCCTGGGTCTATAAAACCCCATACAGTATATTAGGATCATTTGCTCATATTTTGTGTGTCAGTTTGGGATTTGGGGATGAGTTAGAGGGAAACGTTTATCCAATATGAGGAGTTATAAAGTGCAGTTATAGGGAGCGGTTATATGTACAATAGGATTTATAGGGAGCGGCTATATGGAGCAATAGGAGGAATTATGGAGAGGGATTATATGGAATCATAGAAGTTATAATGAGCGGTGGACCAACAGGAGTTATAAGTAGTGGTAATATCGAGTAAAAAGATTAATTATAGGCAGCAGTTATATAGAACAATAGGAGGCGTTATAGGGAGCGGTTATACGGTATGTACAATATGAATAGTTATAATGAGGCGTTAATGCAGCGGCGGATTTGAAAATCCGCAACCTCCAGGCATTTAGCTGTATCAGTCGCCTCCTTGCTGCCGCCCTCTATCTCCTTTGGAACCCCAGGGTCAAATGATGCCACGGACGTACGTCATCAACATGATGGCGCATGGCGTCGCCATGGTAACACGATGAAATGACGGCATTTTATGTCGAAACCTCACATTGCCATGGCAACAAGACACCATGTGACGTCATGTTGGAACATACGCAATGTCATTTGACACTGGGGTTCCAAAAGAACTATAGCGCGACAGCAAGGAGGCGGCTGACACATGTAAGTGCATTCCCATTAGGTCCGATAGGCCAGAGAGCGCAGCAAATGCATATTGGGGCAGGCATTTTTACCACCCCAAAATTTTGCCGCCCTAGGCCCCCGGCCTAATGGGAAATCCGCCACTGGGCTAAAGGGAATAATAGGAGGTGTTATAATGAGAGACGGTATAGACCAATAACAGTTACTAGGATAGGTAACATCGAGCAATAGGATGAGTTATAGGGAGGGGTTATATGGAACAATAGGAGTTATTGGGAGTGGTAATATTGAGCAATAGGAGACGGTATAAGGTGCGTTTATGCAGAACAATAGGAGAAATGATAGGGAGAGGTTATATGGAGCATTAGGAGGCGTTAAAGGGAATGGGTATATGGAGTAATATAAGGGCGTCATTATATGGAGCAATATAAGCAGTTAAAGGGGCATCCCTATATGAAGCTAAAGGAGGAGATTATAAGGAGCAATAGGGAGAAGTTGTATGGAGCAATAAAAGGAATTATATGGAGAAATTGTTGGGAGTTACAGGGATGCAGTATATGGAGAATTAGGAATTATAGGGAGTGGTTATATGGATCAATATGAGCAATTATAGGGGCTACAGCGAACAACAGGAGGAGTTATCGAGAGTTGTTATATGGAGGATCTGGAGAAGTTATAGGGATGGGTTACAGTATATGGAACAATTGGAGCTATAGAAATTGGTTATATGGAACAGTAGAAAAGTTATAGGGAGGGGTTACATGCAGTAAAAGGAGAATATATAGGGAGAAGTTGCATGAAGTAATACAGTAGGAGTTATAGGGAGAGGTTATATGGAGCAATAAGAGGAGTTATAGGGACCTGGATGAGGCCAAGCAGCTCATGACAAGCCGGTACCTTGAAATGGTGCAAGGATCGATCCCGATTCTATCCGGTTTATGAACCGGAGAGGAGGAGCTGCGCAATCTTCGGCTCCAGTTACATGGAGTAATACAGTAGGCGAAGTTATAGGGAGAGGTTATATGGAGCAATAGGAGGAGTTATTGGGTGAGGTTATATGGAGCAATAGGAGGAGTTATTGGGTGAGGATATATGAAACAATTAGAGGAGAAATGTAACTGATAGAATGTTATGCTTTAGAACTAATGAAGATGGATGAAATTGAAATTGAGAAAGAGGAGATGGATGGGAAAGAGAAAGCTACAGAGCAAAAAGAGAGAGTGTGGAAGAAGCAGAAGCAGAAGAGATGGGGGAGGTAGTTCAAGAACTGAAGATAGAAGAGAGAGTGGGCGAAAATGAAGGAAAGGAAGAAAAGAAAAAAAGGGAAAACATGTAAAATGGTTGGATGAAAAGGAGGGGGGAAAAGAGCAGGATGGGGGAAAAGAGGATAAGGGAAAAACTGAAGGAGTTTAGAAAAGAAAAACTAAGAGAAAAAAAAGAGAAACTAAGAAAAAACACAAACTAAGACAAGAGACACTAGCACAGGGGTGGGCAACCTATTCTTGAATGTAGCCACAGGGGTGGCGAATTAGAAGTGAAAATAGCCACACCATGTAAATATTGAGGTATTATGTTGCGCATTCGTCATCATCTCTTCACCACCCTCATCATTATCATCATCATCTAATTTCCCCCCTCATCATCATATCTCATTTCCCCCCCAGCATCATCATCATATCATCTTCTCACCACCCTCATCATCATCTCATTTCACCTCCCCCTCATAATCCTCTCATTTCACCCCCCTTCATCATCATCTCATTTCCCCTCCCCTCATAAACATCTCATTTCACCCCCCCCCTCATCATCATCATCTCATTTCACCCCCTCATCATCATCTCATTTCACCCCCTCATCATCGTCTCATTTCATCTCCCTTCATCATCTCATTTCACCTCCCTTCATCATCTCATTTCACCCCCCATCATCATCTCATTTCACCCCCCATCATCATCTCATTTCACCCCCCTCATTCTCATTTAACCTCCCTCATTCTCATTTCCCCCCTCATCATCTCATTTCCCATCATGCCCCCCCCCCCCCCAATATCATGATCATCTCGAGCCAGCTTCTTGCTTCTTACCTTGCCTAGCACAGCACCGAAACGGGAGTCTGTGGCGCGGTCGCTGCCGGGGTGTGTGCTCCGCCATCCACTGTTCTCTCATTGGTTCTTTCTCCACCACTCACGTCCGAGGCCCGTCCCCTCTGCACTAGCGCCGTCACTGCCGGCGTACTCGCACTTGCCAAGGGGCTCGCGCTTCCTGCGAGACTCGCGCTTGCCCGCCACACTTCCCATTACACTGGGAAACTATAATTCGCCACACTTTGGTTGCCAATTCTCCACAAGTGGCGAATGGCGACAGGGTTGTTCACCTCGGCTTTAGAAATAACGAAGTGGGACACAATTCAAATTGAGGAGGAAATTCAAAGAAAGAAGAGGAGGAGCAGGATGGAGGAAAGATTCTGGAGGAGGAGGAGCAGGGTGGAGGAAAGATGCAGGAGGTTATATGGAGCAATAGGAGGAGTAATGTTAACTGATGGAATGTTAGGCCTGGGACATAGTACAGAAGGCCGTGCAGAGCCTTGCTGAGCAGATGCACTTACCCCCTGCATCTGTGATCAGCGCGACTTTAGCAGCCGCTTCCACACACTTCCACATGCGTGCGGAGGCTCAGACATTTTGAGCAGACAAGCAAGTTTAAATTTCGGCGCTGGGGGGAGCGGAGGAGCGGTCACGTGACCGAAAACAGCCAACGGGAGCGAGGGACTAGCCCCGCCTCCCGCCACGCCTACGCCCCCAAAACACACTCTCTGCCTTTTCTGCCAGGACGTAAAAAAGCTCCTGATTGAGCAGGCGAGGCAGAGCAGGAGCGCGGATCAGCGCGGCCCGAGGCCTTATGCTTTAGAAATAACGAAGTGGGACGAAATTGACATTGAGAAGGAAATGGTTGGAGACAATCCGAACAAGAAAGAAGAGGAGGAGGTTAAAAAGAAGTGGAGGATATAGGAAAAGTGGAGGAGGAAAAAGAGAGAGTAGATTGAATGATAAGAATGTTTGGGTTTGCCTTGGCCTCCTTCCCCCCTACCACGCCCCCCTCCGGTTGGTTGTCCAGTTTGGGCGTGGTTCCCCGGGATTGGGGGGGTGGGTTGGTGGGAGGTTTTTTGGAGCGGCTTCTCCAATATGGTTTCCACTTGCCATCGATCCGGGACCTGGATGAGGACAAGCAGCTCATGACAAACTGGTGATCTCTGAGTGCAAGGCAGGGTGACGTCATTATATACACAGTGATTCTCCGCCAGGGCTCCGCGGAACTCTAGCACTCATGCCTCTGGTATTAGGATGTATTAGTCCTCTGTGTGCTCTTCTCTCCTAGTTTGCAGCTATCTGGGGAACTGTTACATTGTGTCTCCTCAGCAAATCACACACTGTGTCAGGCGCTGTGGTTTCTTATTCGAACTCTGAATGGTCAACAACCTTCCACATGTACCGCTGCTGTCTAGGAACTAATGTTACCATTTCTCACACGCACAGGTTTGTGATATATACTAGTGGTTACTAGTTACAGGGTACTGATCCCTTCATACTGATCATTGTATATATATTTATATATAGCTATTTATTTACTAATTATGCTGACTTCTAAGAGTCCTGGTAACAATCTATCACATGCACAGGCGTGTGATATATACTGTTACAGTAGTTACTAACTACAGGGTACTGATCCCTTCATATAGCTTATTATATACAGAGCTACTTATTTAATCTAGTTCTGTGCAGCAATCCTATAGCTATTTACTTCAGATACAGTACATAAGCTATATTTTAAGTACACTTCCTAACACAATAGTAGGCTCAATCCTATGTTAGCCACTCCAATAAGGAGCCATTATTGCCTTGATCATATGTAATTTGGACTGGCTTATGTAGGCTAGTATCATCCTAAACATTGCTCCCAGTAGCACATTGCTCACTCTAGCACTTCAATAGAGGGCAGCATTTTTGTGTTTGTCTTTCGTCGGTTAGTTACTCCGTTATTTTAATTTACCTATTAAAAGATCATTTTAATTATCTATCACCATTTCACCACTGAGGGGGATTGAGTGCCCACAACTGGGGTGGCTTTTTCCTCCCCTAATCTAGCTATTAGGCCCAGGTCCTGCCTCAGCTCACATTCATATGAGTGGGAGTAAAGCATGCTAAAGCTTAGCACACTTTTGTGTATCTGGGTCATAGTGAGTTCTCTTCTAACTCCCCTGGCCCTGCGGCCAAAAGTGTGCTGTAAATTCTTGTTGATGTGCTTGTTTTAACCATTTTAACTCTTTTTAGCATGAATAAGACAAAGCCTGACGATGAAGAGAACGGCATACCATCTTCCAGCCCAAGAGGTAACACAAATATGATGCTGTATTTTACAGTTCAACTGCTCCTAAAAGAGATATTTTAATCCTGGGTCTATAAAACCCCATACAGTATATTAGGATCATTTGCTCATATTTTGTGTGTCAGTTTGGGATTTGGGGATGAGTTAGAGGGAAACGTTTATCCAATATGAGGAGTTATAAAGTGCAGTTATAGGGAGCGGTTATATGTACAATAGGAGTTATAGGGTGCGGCTATATGGAGCAATAGGAGGTATTATGGGGAGGGATTATATGGAATCATAGGAGTTATAATGAGCGGTGGACCAACAGGAGTTATAAGTAGTGGTAATATCGAGTAAAAAGATTAATTATAGGCAGCAGTTATATAGAACAATAGGAGGCGTTATAGGGAGCGGTTATACTGTATGTACAATAGGAATAGTTATAATGAGGCGTTAATGCAGCGGCGGATTTGAAAATCCGCAACCTCCAGGCATTTAGCTGTATCAGTCGCCTCCTTGCTATCGCCCTCTAACTCCTTTGGAACCCCAGGGTCAAATGATGCCACGGACGTACGTCATCAACATGATGGTGCATGGCGTCGCCATGGTAACACGATGAAATGACGGCATTTTATATCGCAACCTCACATTGCCATGGCAACAAGACACCATGTGACGTCACGTTGGAACATACGCAACGTCATTTGACACTGGGGTTCCAAAAGAACTATAGCGCGACAGCAAGGAGGCGGCCGACACATGTAAGTGCATTCCCATTAGGTCCGATAGGCCCGAGAGCGCGGAAAATGCATATTGGGGCAGGCATTTTTACCACCCCAAAATGTTGCCGCCCTAGGCCCCCGGCCTAATGGGAAATCCGCCACTGGGCTAAAGGGAATAATAGGAGGTGTTATAATGAGAGACAGTATAGACCAATAACAGTTACTAGGATAGGTAACATCGAGCAATAGGATGAGTTATAGGGAGGGGCTATATGGAACAATAGGAGTTATTGGGAGTGGTAATATTGAGCAATAGGAGACGGTGTAAGGTGCGTTTATGCAGAACAATAGGAGAAATGATAGGGAGAGGTTATATGGAGCATTAGCAGGCGTTAAAGGGAATGGCTATATGGAGTAATAGGGCGTCATTATATGGAGCAATATAAGCAGTTAAAGGGGCATCCCTATATGGAGCTAAAGGAGGAGATTATAAGGAGCAATAGGGAGAAGTTGTATGGAGCAATAAAAGGAATTATATGGAGAAATTGTTGGGAGTTACAGGGATGCAGTATATGGAGAATTAGGAATTATAGGGAGTGGTTATATGGATCAATATGAGCAATTATAGGGGATACAGCGAACAACAGGAGAAGTTATCGAGAGTTGTTATATGGAGGATCTGGAGAAGTTATAGGGATGGGTTACAGTATATGGAACAATGGGAGCTATAGAAATTGGTTATATGGAACAGTAGAAAAGTTATAGGGAGGGGTTACATGCCGTAAAAGGAGAATATATAGGGAGAAGTTGCATGAAGTAATACAGTAGGAGTTATAGGGAGAGGTTATATGGAGCAATAAGAGGAGTTATAGGGACCTGGATGAGGCCAAGCAGCTCATGACAAGCCGGTACCTTGAAATGGTGCAAGGATCGATCCCGATTCTAACCGGTTTATGAACCGGAGAGGAGGAGCTGCGCAATCTTCGGCTCCAGTTACATGGAGTAATACAGTAGGCGAAGTTATAGGGAGAGGTTATATGGAGCAATAGGAGGAGTTATTGGGTGAGGTTATATGGAGCAATAGGAGGAGTTATTGGGTGAGGATATATGAAACAATTAGAGGAGAAATGTAACTGATAGAATGTTATGCTTTAGAACTAATGAAGATGGATGAAATTGAAATTGAGAAAGAGGAGATGGATGGGAAAGAGAAAGCTACAGAGCAAAAAGAGAGAGTGTGGAAGAAGCAGAAGCAGAAGAGATGGGGGAGGTAGTTCAAGAACTGAAGATAGAAGAGAGAGTGGGCGAAAATGAAGGAAAGGAAGAAAAGAAAAAAAGGGAAAACATGTAAAATGGTTGGATGAAAAGGAGGGGGGAAAAGAGCAGGATGGGGGAAAAGAGGATAAGGGAAAAACTGAAGGAGTTTAGAAAAGAAAAACTAAGAGAAAAAAAAGAGAAACTAAGAAAAAACACAAACTAAGACAAGAGACACTAGCACAGGGGTGGGCAACCTATTCTTGAATGTAGCCACAGGGGTGGCGAATTAGAAGTGAAAATAGCCACACCATGTAAATATTGAGGTATTATGTTGCGCATTCGTCATCATCTCTTCACCACCCTCATCATTATCATCATCATCTAATTTCCCCCCTCATCATCATATCTCATTTCCCCCCCAGCATCATCATCATATCATCTTCTCACCACCCTCATCATCATCTCATTTCACCTCCCCCTCATAATCCTCTCATTTCACCCCCCTTCATCATCATCTCATTTCCCCTCCCCTCATAAACATCTCATTTCACCCCCCCCCTCATCATCATCATCTCATTTCACCCCCTCATCATCATCTCATTTCACCCCCTCATCATCGTCTCATTTCATCTCCCTTCATCATCTCATTTCACCTCCCTTCATCATCTCATTTCACCCCCCATCATCATCTCATTTCACCCCCCATCATCATCTCATTTCACCCCCCTCATTCTCATTTAACCTCCCTCATTCTCATTTCCCCCCTCATCATCTCATTTCCCATCATGCCCCCCCCCCCCCCAATATCATGATCATCTCGAGCCAGCTTCTTGCTTCTTACCTTGCCTAGCACAGCACCGAAACGGGAGTCTGTGGCGCGGTCGCTGCCGGGGTGTGTGCTCCGCCATCCACTGTTCTCTCATTGGTTCTTTCTCCACCACTCACGTCCGAGGCCCGTCCCCTCTGCACTAGCGCCGTCACTGCCGGCGTACTCGCACTTGCCAAGGGGCTCGCGCTTCCTGCGGGACTCGCGCTTGCCCGCCACACTTCCCATTACACTGGGAAACTATAATTCGCCACACTTTGGTTGCCAATTCTCCACAAGTGGCGAATGGCGACAGGGTTGTTCACCTCGGCTTTAGAAATAACGAAGTGGGACACAATTCAAATTGAGGAGGAAATTCAAAGAAAGAAGAGGAGGAGCAGGATGGGGTTATATGGAGCAATAGGAGGAGTAATGTTAACTGATGGAATGTTAGGCCTGGGACATAGTACAGAAGGCCGTGCAGAGCCGTGCTGAGCAGATGCACTTACCCCCTGCATCTGTGATCAGCGCGACTTTAGCAGCCGCTTCCACACACTTCCACATGCGTGCGGAGGCTCAGACATTTTGAGCAGACAAGCAAGTTTAAATTTCGGCGCTGGGGGGAGCGGAGGAGCGGTCACGTGACCGAAAACAGCCAACGGGAGCGAGGGACTAGCCCCGCCTCCCGCCACGCCTACGCCCCCAAAACACACTCTCTGCCTTTTCTGCCAGGACGTAAAAAAGCTCCTGATTGAGCAGGCGAGGCAGAGCAGGAGCGCGGATCAGCACGGCCCGAGGCCTTATGCTTTAGAAATAACGAAGTGGGACGAAATTGACATTGAGAAGGAAATGGTTGGAGACAATCCGAACAAGAAAGAAGAGGAGGAGGTTAAAAAGAAGTGGAGGATATAGGAAAAGTGGAGGAGGAAAAAGAGAGAGTAGATTGAATGATAAGAATGTTTGGGTTTGCCTTGGCCTCCTTCCCCCCTACCACGCCCCCCTCCGGTTGGTTGTCCAGTTTGGGCGTGGTTCCCCGGGATTGGGGGGGTGGGTTGGTGGGAGGTTTTTTGGAGCGGCTTCTCCAATATGGTTTCCACTTGCCATCGATCCGGGACCTGGATGAGGACAAGCAGCTCATGACAAACTGGTGATCTCTGAGTGCAAGGCAGGGTGACGTCATTATATACACAGTGATTCTCCGCCAGGGCTCCGCGGAACTCTAGCACTCATGCCTCTGGTATTAGGATGTATTAGTCCTCTGTGTGCTCTTCTCTCCTAGTTTGCAGCTATCTGGGGAACTGTTACATTGTGTCTCCTCAGCAAATCACACACTGTGTCAGGCGCTGTGGTTTCTTATTCGAACTCTGAATGGTCAACAACCTTCCACATGTACCGCTGCTGTCTAGGAACTAATGTTACCATTTCTCACACGCACAGGTTTGTGATATATACTAGTGGTTACTAGTTACAGGGTACTGATCCCTTCATACTGATCATTGTATATATATTTATATATAGCTATTTATTTACTAATTATGCTGACTTCTAAGAGTCCTGGTAACAATCTATCACATGCACAGGCGTGTGATATATACTGTTACAGTAGTTACTAACTACAGGGTACTGATCCCTTCATATAGCTTATTATATACAGAGCTACTTATTTAATCTAGTTCTGTGCAGCAATCCTATAGCTATTTACTTCAGATACAGTACATAAGCTATATTTTAAGTACACTTCCTAACACAATAGTAGGCTCAATCCTATGTTAGCCACTCCAATAAGGAGCCATTATTGCCTTGATCATATGTAATTTGGACTGGCTTATGTAGGCTAGTATCATCCTAAACATTGCTCCCAGTAGCACATTGCTCACTCTAGCACTTCAATAGAGGGCAGCATTTTTGTGTTTGTCTTTCGTCGGTTAGTTACTCCGTTATTTTAATTTACCTATTAAAAGATCATTTTAATTATCTATCACCATTTCACCACTGAGGGGGATTGAGTGCCCACAACTGGGGTGGCTTTTTCCTCCCCTAATCTAGCTATTAGGCCCAGGTCCTGCCTCAGCTCACATTCATATGAGTGGGAGTAAAGCATGCTAAAGCTTAGCACACTTTTGTGTATCTGGGTCATAGTGAGTTCTCTTCTAACTCCCCTGGCCCTGCGGCCAAAAGTGTGCTGTAAATTCTTGTTGATGTGCTTGTTTTAACCATTTTAACTCTTTTTAGCATGAATAAGACAAAGCCTGACGATGAAGAGAACGGCATACCATCTTCCAGCCCAAGAGGTAACACAAATATGATGCTGTATTTTACAGTTCAACTGCTCCTAAAAGAGATATTTTAATCCTGGGTCTATAAAACCCCATACAGTATATTAGGATCATTTGCTCATATTTTGTGTGTCAGTTTGGGATTTGGGGATGAGTTAGAGGGAAACGTTTATCCAATATGAGGAGTTATAAAGTGCAGTTATAGGGAGCGGTTATATGTACAATAGGAGTTATAGGGTGCGGCTATATGGAGCAATAGGAGGTATTATGGGGAGGGATTATATGGAATCATAGGAGTTATAATGAGCGGTGGACCAACAGGAGTTATAAGTAGTGGTAATATCGAGTAAAAAGATTAATTATAGGCAGCAGTTATATAGAACAATAGGAGGCGTTATAGGGAGCGGTTATACTGTATGTACAATAGGAATAGTTATAATGAGGCGTTAATGCAGCGGCGGATTTGAAAATCCGCAACCTCCAGGCATTTAGCTGTATCAGTCGCCTCCTTGCTATCGCCCTCTAACTCCTTTGGAACCCCAGGGTCAAATGATGCCACGGACGTACGTCATCAACATGATGGTGCATGGCGTCGCCATGGTAACACGATGAAATGACGGCATTTTATATCGCAACCTCACATTGCCATGGCAACAAGACACCATGTGACGTCACGTTGGAACATACGCAACGTCATTTGACACTGGGGTTCCAAAAGAACTATAGCGCGACAGCAAGGAGGCGGCCGACACATGTAAGTGCATTCCCATTAGGTCCGATAGGCCCGAGAGCGCGGAAAATGCATATTGGGGCAGGCATTTTTACCACCCCAAAATGTTGCCGCCCTAGGCCCCCGGCCTAATGGGAAATCCGCCACTGGGCTAAAGGGAATAATAGGAGGTGTTATAATGAGAGACAGTATAGACCAATAACAGTTACTAGGATAGGTAACATCGAGCAATAGGATGAGTTATAGGGAGGGGCTATATGGAACAATAGGAGTTATTGGGAGTGGTAATATTGAGCAATAGGAGACGGTGTAAGGTGCGTTTATGCAGAACAATAGGAGAAATGATAGGGAGAGGTTATATGGAGCATTAGCAGGCGTTAAAGGGAATGGCTATATGGAGTAATAGGGCGTCATTATATGGAGCAATATAAGCAGTTAAAGGGGCATCCCTATATGGAGCTAAAGGAGGAGATTATAAGGAGCAATAGGGAGAAGTTGTATGGAGCAATAAAAGGAATTATATGGAGAAATTGTTGGGAGTTACAGGGATGCAGTATATGGAGAATTAGGAATTATAGGGAGTGGTTATATGGATCAATATGAGCAATTATAGGGGATACAGCGAACAACAGGAGAAGTTATCGAGAGTTGTTATATGGAGGATCTGGAGAAGTTATAGGGATGGGTTACAGTATATGGAACAATGGGAGCTATAGAAATTGGTTATATGGAACAGTAGAAAAGTTATAGGGAGGGGTTACATGCCGTAAAAGGAGAATATATAGGGAGAAGTTGCATGAAGTAATACAGTAGGAGTTATAGGGAGAGGTTATATGGAGCAATAAGAGGAGTTATAGGGACCTGGATGAGGCCAAGCAGCTCATGACAAGCCGGTACCTTGAAATGGTGCAAGGATCGATCCCGATTCTAACCGGTTTATGAACCGGAGAGGAGGAGCTGCGCAATCTTCGGCTCCAGTTACATGGAGTAATACAGTAGGCGAAGTTATAGGGAGAGGTTATATGGAGCAATAGGAGGAGTTATTGGGTGAGGTTATATGGAGCAATAGGAGGAGTTATTGGGTGAGGATATATGAAACAATTAGAGGAGAAATGTAACTGATAGAATGTTATGCTTTAGAACTAATGAAGATGGATGAAATTGAAATTGAGAAAGAGGAGATGGATGGGAAAGAGAAAGCTACAGAGCAAAAAGAGAGAGTGTGGAAGAAGCAGAAGCAGAAGAGATGGGGGAGGTAGTTCAAGAACTGAAGATAGAAGAGAGAGTGGGCGAAAATGAAGGAAAGGAAGAAAAGAAAAAAAGGGAAAACATGTAAAATGGTTGGATGAAAAGGAGGGGGGGAAAAGAGGATAAGGGAAAAACTGAAGGAGTTTAGAAAAGAAAAACTAAGAGAAAAAAAAGAGAAACTAAGAAAAAACACAAACTAAGACAAGAGACACTAGCACAGGGGTGGGCAACCTATTTTTGAATGTAGCCACAGGGGAGGCGAATTAGAAGTGAAAATAGCCACACCATGTACAAATTGAGGTATTATGTTGCGCATTCGTCATCATCTCTTCACCACCCTCATCATTATCATCATCATCTAATTTCCCCCCTCATCATCATATCTCATTTCCCCCCCAGCATCATCATCATATCATCTTCTCACCACCCTCATCATCATCTCATTTCACCTCCCCCTCATAATCCTCTCATTTCACCCCCCTTCATCATCATCTCATTTCCCCTCCCCTCATAAACATCTCATTTCACCCCCCCCCTCATCATCATCATCTCATTTCACCCCCTCATCATCATCTCATTTCACCCCCTCATCATCGTCTCATTTCATCTCCCTTCATCATCTCATTTCACCTCCCTTCATCATCTCATTTCACCCCCCATCATCATCTCATTTCACCCCCCATCATCATCTCATTTCACCCCCCTCATTCTCATTTAACCTCCCTCATTCTCATTTCCCCCCTCATCATCTCATTTCCCATCATGCTCCCCCCCCCCCCAATATCATGATCATCTCGAGCCAGCTTCTTGCTTCTTACCTTGCCTAGCACAGCACCGAAACGGGAGTCTGTGGCGCGGTCGCTGCCGGGTTGTGTGCTCCGCCATCCACTGTTCTCTCATTGGTTCTTTCTCCACCACTCACGTCCGAGGCCCGTCCCCTCTGCACTAGCGCCGTCACTGCCGGCGTACTCGCACTTGCCAAGGGGCTCGCGCTTCCTGCGGGACTCGCGCTTGCCCGCCACACTTCCCATTACACTGGGAAACTATAATTCGCCACACTTTGGTTGCCAATTCTCCACAAGTGGCGAATGGCGACAGGGTTGTTCACCTCGGCTTTAGAAATAACGAAGTGGGACACAATTCAAATTGAGGAGGAAATTCAAAGAAAGAAGAGGAGGAGCAGGATGGAGGAAAGATTCTGGAGGAGGAGGAGCAGGGTGGAGGAAAGATGCAGGAGGTTATATGGAGCAATAGGAGGAGTAATGTTAACTGATGGAATGTTAGGCCTGGGACATAGTACAGAAGGCCGTGCAGAGCCGTGCTGAGCAGATGCACTTACCCCCTGCATCTGTGATCAGCGCGACTTTAGCAGCCGCTTCCACACACTTCCACATGCGTGCGGAGGCTCAGACATTTTGAGCAGACAAGCAAGTTTAAATTTCGGCGCTGGGGGGAGCGGAGGAGCTGTCACGTGACCGAAAACAGCCAACGGGAGCGAGGGACTAGCCCCGCCTCCCGCCACGCCTACGCCCCCAAAACACACTCTCTGCCTTTTCTGCCAGGACGTAAAAAAGCTCCTGATTGAGCAGGCGAGGCAGAGCAGGAGCGCGGATCAGCACGGCCCGAGGCCTTATGCTTTAGAAATAACGAAGTGGGACGAAATTGACATTGAGAAGGAAATGGTTGGAGACAATCCGAACAAGAAAGAAGAGGAGGAGGTTAAAAAGAAGTGGAGGATATAGGAAAAGTGGAGGAGGAAAAAGAGAGAGTAGATTGAATGATAAGAATGTTTGGGTTTGCCTTGGCCTCCTTCCCCCCTACCACGCCCCCCTCCGGTTGGTTGTCCAGTTTGGGCGTGGTTCCCCGGGATTGGGGGGGTGGGTTGGTGGGAGGTTTTTTGGAGCGGCTTCTCCAATATGGTTTCCACTTGCCATCGATCCGGGACCTGGATGAGGACAAGCAGCTCATGACAAACTGGTGATCTCTGAGTGCAAGGCAGGGTGACGTCATTATATACACAGTGATTCTCCGCCAGGGCTCCGCGGAACTCTAGCACTCATGCCTCTGGTATTAGGATGTATTAGTCCTCTGTGTGCTCTTCTCTCCTAGTTTGCAGCTATCTGGGGAAGTTACATTGTGTCTCCTCAGCAAATCACACACTGTGTCAGGCGCTGTGGTTTCTTATTCGAACTCTGAATGGTCAACAACCTTCCACATGTACCGCTGCTGTCTAGGAACTAATGTTACCATTTCTCACATGCACAGGTTTGTGATATATACTAGTGGTTACTAGTTACAGGGTACTGATCCCTTCATACTGATCACTGTATATATATTTATATATAGCTATTTATTTACTAATTATTCTGCCTTCTAGGAGTCCTGGTAACAATCTATCACATGCACAGGCGTGTGATATATACTGTTACAGTAGTTACTAACTACAGGGTACTGATCCCTTCATATAGATTATTATATACAGAGCTACTTATTTAATCTAGTTCTGTGCAGCAATCCTATAGCTATTTACTTCAGATACATAAGCTATATTTTAAGTACACTTCCTAACACAATAGTAGGCTCAATCCTATGTTAGCCACTCCAATAAGGAGCCATTATTGCCTTGGTCATATGTAATTTGGACTGGTTTATGTAGGCTAGTATCATCCTAAACTTTGCTCCCATTAGCACATTGCTCACTCTAGCACTTCAAAAGACGGCAGCATTTTTGTGTTTGTCTTTCGTCGGTTAGTTACTCCGTTATTTTAATTTACCTATTAAAAGATCATTTTAATTATCTATCACCATTTCACCACTGAGGGGGATTGAGTGCCCACAACTGGGGTAGCTTTTTCCTCCCCTAATCTAGCTATTAGGCCCAGGCCCTGCCTCAGCTCACATTCATATGAGTGGGAGTAAAGCATGCTAAAGCTTAGCACACTTTGTGTATCTGGGTCATAGTGAGTTCTCATTTAACTCACCTGGCCCTGCGGCCAAAAGTGTGCTGTAAATTCTTGTTGATGTGCTGGTTTTAACCATTTTTACTCTTTTTAGCCTGAAAAACAGAAAGCCTGATGATGAAGAGAACTGTATGCCAGCTGTCAGCCCAAGAGGTAATACAAATATGATGCTGTATTTTACAGTTCAACTGCTCCTAAAAGAGATATTTTAATCCTGGGTCTATAAAACCCCATACAGTATATTAGGATCATTTGCTCATATTTTGTGTGTCAGTTTGGGATTTGGGGATTAGTTAGAGGGAAACGTTTATCCAATATGAGGAGTTATAAAGTGCAGTTATAGGGAGCGGTTATATGTACAATAGGAGTTATAGGGAGCGGCTATATGGAGCAATAGGAGGAATTATGGGGAGGGATTATATGGAATCATAGGAGTTATAATGAGCGGTGGACCAACAGGAGTTATAAGTAGTGGTAATATCGAGTAAAAAGATTAATTATAGGCAGCAGTTATATAGAACAATAGGAGGCGTTATAGGGAGCGGTTATACGGTATGTACAATAGGAATAGTTATAATGAGGCGTTAATGCAGCGGCGGATTTGAAAATCCGCAACCTCTAGGCACTTAGCTGTATCAGTCGCCTCCTTGCTGTCGCCCTCTATCTCCTTTGGAACCCCAGGGTCAAATGATGACACGGACGTTCGTCATCAACATGATGGTGCATGGCGTCGCCATGGTAACGCGATGAAATGACGGCATTTTATGTCGCAACCTCACATTGCCATGGCAACAAGACACCATGTGACGTCACGTTGGAACATACGCAACGTCATTTGACACTGGGGTTCCAAAAGAACTATAGGGCGACAGCAAGGAGGCGGCCGACACATGTAAGTGCATTCCCATTAGGTCCGATAGGCCAGAGAGCGCAGCAAATGCATATTGGGGCAGGCATTTTTAACCCCCCAAAATTTTACCGCCCTGGGCCCCCGGCCTAATGGGAAATCCGCCACTGGGCTAAAGGGAATAATAGGAGGTGTTATTAGATAATATAGACCAATAACAGTTACTAGGATAGGTAACATCGAGCAATAGGATGAGTTATAGGGAGGGGCTATATGGAACAATAGGAGTTATTGGGAGTGGTAATATTGAGCAATAGGAGACGGTATAAGGTGCACTTATGCGGAACAATAGGAGAAATGATAGGGAGAGGTTATATGGAGCATTAGCAGGCGTTAAAGGGAATGGCTATATGGAGTAATAGGGCGTCATTATATGGAGCAATATAAGCAGTTAAAGGGGCATCCCTATATGGAGCTAAAGGAGGAGATTATAAGGAGCAATAGGGAGAAGTTGTATGGAGCAATAAAAGGAATTATATGGAGAAATTGTTGGGAGTTACAGGGATGCAGTATATGGAGAATTAGGAATTATAGGGAGTGGTTATATGGATCAATATGAGCAATTATAGGGGATACAGCGAACAACAGGAGAAGTTATCGAGAGTTGTTATATGGAGGATCTGGAGAAGTTATAGGGATGGGTTACAGTATATGGAACAATGGGAGCTATAGAAATTGGTTATATGGAACAGTAGAAAAGTTATAGGGAGGGGTTACATGCCGTAAAAGGAGAATATATAGGGAGAAGTTGCATGAAGTAATACAGTAGGAGTTATAGGGAGAGGTTATATGGAGCAATAAGAGGAGTTATAGGGACCTGGATGAGGCCAAGCAGCTCATGACAAGCCAGTACCTTGAAATGGTGCAAGGATCGATCCCGATTCTAACCGGTTTATGAACCGGAGAGGAGGAGCTGCGCAATCTTCGGCTCCAGTTACATGGAGTAATACAGTAGGCGAAGTTATAGGGAGAGGTTATATGGAGCAATAGGAGGAGTTATTGGGTGAGGTTATATGGAGCAATAGGAGGAGTTATTGGGTGAGGATATATGAAACAATTAGAGGAGAAATGTAACTGATAGAATGTTATGCTTTAGAACTAATGAAGATGGATGAAATTGAAATTGAGAAAGAGGAGATGGATGGGAAAGAGAAAGCTACAGAGCAAAAAGAGAGAGTGTGGAAGAAGCAGAAGCAGAAGAGATGGGGGAGGTAGTTCAAGAACTGAAGATAGAAGAGAGAGTGGGCGAAAATGAAGGAAAGGAAGAAAAGAAAAAAAGGGAAAACATGTAAAATGGTTGGATGAAAAGGAGGGGGGGAAAAGAGGATAAGGGAAAAACTGAAGGAGTTTAGAAAAGAAAAACTAAGAGAAAAAAAAGAGAAACTAAGAAAAAACACAAACTAAGACAAGAGACACTAGCACAGGGGTGGGCAACCTATTTTTGAATGTAGCCACAGGGGAGGCGAATTAGAAGTGAAAATAGCCACACCATGTACAAATTGAGGTATTATGTTGCGCATTCGTCATCATCTCTTCACCACCCTCATCATTATCATCATCATCTAATTTCCCCCCTCATCATCATATCTCATTTCCCCCCCAGCATCATCATCATATCATCTTCTCACCACCCTCATCATCATCTCATTTCACCTCCCCCTCATAATCCTCTCATTTCACCCCCCTTCATCATCATCTCATTTCCCCTCCCCTCATAAACATCTCATTTCACCCCCCCCCTCATCATCATCATCTCATTTCACCCCCTCATCATCATCTCATTTCACCCCCTCATCATCGTCTCATTTCATCTCCCTTCATCATCTCATTTCACCTCCCTTCATCATCTCATTTCACCCCCCATCATCATCTCATTTCACCCCCCATCATCATCTCATTTCACCCCCCTCATTCTCATTTAACCTCCCTCATTCTCATTTCCCCCCTCATCATCTCATTTCCCATCATGCCCCCCCCCCCCCCCAATATCATGATCATCTCGAGCCAGCTTCTTGCTTCTTACCTTGCCTAGCACAGCACCGAAACGGGAGTCTGTGGCGCGGTCGCTGCCGGGTTGTGTGCTCCGCCATCCACTGTTCTCTCATTGGTTCTTTCTCCACCACTCACGTCCGAGGCCCGTCCCCTCTGCACTAGCGCCGTCACTGCCGGCGTACTCGCACTTGCCAAGGGGCTCGCGCTTCCTGCGGGACTCGCGCTTGCCCGCCACACTTCCCATTACACTGGGAAACTATAATTCGCCACACTTTGGTTGCCAATTCTCCACAAGTGGCGAATGGCGACAGGGTTGTTCACCTCGGCTTTAGAAATAACGAAGTGGGACACAATTCAAATTGAGGAGGAAATTCAAAGAAAGAAGAGGAGGAGCAGGATGGAGGAAAGATTCTGGAGGAGGAGGAGCAGGGTGGAGGAAAGATGCAGGAGGTTATATGGAGCAATAGGAGGAGTAATGTTAACTGATGGAATGTTAGGCCTGGGACATAGTACAGAAGGCCGTGCAGAGCCGTGCTGAGCAGATGCACTTACCCCCTGCATCTGTGATCAGCGCGACTTTAGCAGCCGCTTCCACACACTTCCACATGCGTGCGGAGGCTCAGACATTTTGAGCAGACAAGCAAGTTTAAATTTCGGCGCTGGGGGGAGCGGAGGAGCGGTCACGTGACCGAAAACAGCCAACGGGAGCGAGGGACTAGCCCCGCCTCCCGCCACGCCTACGCCCCCAAAACACACTCTCTGCCTTTTCTGCCAGGACGTAAAAAAGCTCCTGATTGAGCAGGCGAGGCAGAGCAGGAGCGCGGATCAGCGCGGCCCGAGGCCTTATGCTTTAGAAATAACGAAGTGGGACGAAATTGACATTGAGAAGGAAATGGTTGGAGACAATCCGAACAAGAAAGAAGAGGAGGAGGTTAAAAAGAAGTGGAGGATATAGGAAAAGTGGAGGAGGAAAAAGAGAGAGTAGATTGAATGATAAGAATGTTTGGGTTTGCCTTGGCCTCCTTCCCCCCTACCACGCCCCCCTCCGGTTGGTTGTCCAGTTTGGGCGTGGTTCCCCGGGATTGGGGGGGTGGGTTGGTGGGAGGTTTTTTGGAGCGGCTTCTCCAATATGGTTTCCACTTGCCATCGATCCGGGACCTGGATGAGGACAAGCAGCTCATGACAAACTGGTGATCTCTGAGTGCAAGGCAGGGTGACGTCATTATATACACAGTGATTCTCCGCCAGGGCTCCGCGGAACTCTAGCACTCATGCCTCTGGTATTAGGATGTATTAGTCCTCTGTGTGCTCTTCTCTCCTAGTTTGCAGCTATCTGGGGAAGTTACATTGTGTCTCCTCAGCAAATCACACACTGTGTCAGGCGCTGTGGTTTCTTATTCGAACTCTGAATGGTCAACAACCTTCCACATGTACCGCTGCTGTCTAGGAACTAATGTTACCATTTCTCACATGCACAGGTTTGTGATATATACTAGTGGTTACTAGTTACAGGGTACTGATCCCTTCATACTGATCACTGTATATATATTTATATATAGCTATTTATTTACTAATTATTCTGCCTTCTAGGAGTCCTGGTAACAATCTATCACATGCACAGGCGTGTGATATATACTGTTACAGTAGTTACTAACTACAGGGTACTGATCCCTTCATATAGATTATTATATACAGAGCTACTTATTTAATCTAGTTCTGTGCAGCAATCCTATAGCTATTTACTTCAGATACATAAGCTATATTTTAAGTACACTTCCTAACACAATAGTAGGCTCAATCCTATGTTAGCCACTCCAATAAGGAGCCATTATTGCCTTGGTCATATGTAATTTGGACTGGTTTATGTAGGCTAGTATCATCCTAAACTTTGCTCCCATTAGCACATTGCTCACTCTAGCACTTCAAAAGACGGCAGCATTTTTGTGTTTGTCTTTCGTCGGTTAGTTACTCCGTTATTTTAATTTACCTATTAAAAGATCATTTTAATTATCTATCACCATTTCACCACTGAGGGGGATTGAGTGCCCACAACTGGGGTAGCTTTTTCCTCCCCTAATCTAGCTATTAGGCCCAGGCCCTGCCTCAGCTCACATTCATATGAGTGGGAGTAAAGCATGCTAAAGCTTAGCACACTTTGTGTATCTGGGTCATAGTGAGTTCTCATTTAACTCACCTGGCCCTGCGGCCAAAAGTGTGCTGTAAATTCTTGTTGATGTGCTGGTTTTAACCATTTTTACTCTTTTTAGCCTGAAAAACAGAAAGCCTGATGATGAAGAGAACTGTATGCCAGCTGTCAGCCCAAGAGGTAATACAAATATGATGCTGTATTTTACAGTTCAACTGCTCCTAAAAGAGATATTTTAATCCTGGGTCTATAAAACCCCATACAGTATATTAGGATCATTTGCTCATATTTTGTGTGTCAGTTTGGGATTTGGGGATTAGTTAGAGGGAAACGTTTATCCAATATGAGGAGTTATAAAGTGCAGTTATAGGGAGCGGTTATATGTACAATAGGAGTTATAGGGAGCGGCTATATGGAGCAATAGGAGGAATTATGGGGAGGGATTATATGGAATCATAGGAGTTATAATGAGCGGTGGACCAACAGGAGTTATAAGTAGTGGTAATATCGAGTAAAAAGATTAATTATAGGCAGCAGTTATATAGAACAATAGGAGGCGTTATAGGGAGCGGTTATACGGTATGTACAATAGGAATAGTTATAATGAGGCGTTAATGCAGCGGCGGATTTGAAAATCCGCAACCTCTAGGCACTTAGCTGTATCAGTCGCCTCCTTGCTGTCGCCCTCTATCTCCTTTGGAACCCCAGGGTCAAATGATGACACGGACGTTCGTCATCAACATGATGGTGCATGGCGTCGCCATGGTAACGCGATGAAATGACGGCATTTTATGTCGCAACCTCACATTGCCATGGCAACAAGACACCATGTGACGTCACGTTGGAACATACGCAACGTCATTTGACACTGGGGTTCCAAAAGAACTATAGGGCGACAGCAAGGAGGCGGCCGACACATGTAAGTGCATTCCCATTAGGTCCGATAGGCCAGAGAGCGCAGCAAATGCATATTGGGGCAGGCATTTTTAACCCCCCAAAATTTTACCGCCCTGGGCCCCCGGCCTAATGGGAAATCCGCCACTGGGCTAAAGGGAATAATAGGAGGTGTTATTAGATAATATAGACCAATAACAGTTACTAGGATAGGTAACATCGAGCAATAGGATGAGTTATAGGGAGGGGCTATATGGAACAATAGGAGTTATTGGGAGTGGTAATATTGAGCAATAGGAGACGGTATAAGGTGCACTTATGCGGAACAATAGGAGAAATGATAGGGAGAGGTTATATGGAGCATTAGCAGGCGTTAAAGGGAATGGCTATATGGAGTAATAGGGCGTCATTATATGGAGCAATATAAGCAGTTAAAGGGGCATCACTATATGGAGCTAAAGGAGGAGATTATAGGGTGCAATTATATTGAGCAATAGGGAGAAGTTGTATGGAGCAATAAAAGGAATTATA
Organism: Ascaphus truei; assembly: GCF_040206685.1. NCBI lineage: Eukaryota > Metazoa > Chordata > Amphibia > Anura > Ascaphidae > Ascaphus > Ascaphus truei. The sequence goes on from NC_134487.1 coordinate 281,697,890, forward strand.
TGGAGAAATCGTTGGGAGTTACAGGGATGCAGTATATGGAGAATTAGGAATTATAGGGAGTGGTTATATGGATCAATATGAGCAATTATAGGGGCTACAGCGAACAACAGGAGGAGTTATCGAGAGTAGTTATATGGAGGATCTGGAGAAGTTATAGGCAGTGTTCGACAATCCTATACATTTACACGCCCGGGCGGGTGGATTTAACCCCCGGGCGAGTAAACATTGGCCCAAGCAGCACACGTGGTTGTTTTTTTAAATTTCCTCGCGCGCGCTGAAAAAAAAAACTCCCCCTACCTGACAGCTGATTGGCGCGCGCTCCCAGGCTTTGTGGGCGCCCGCCCCCAACGAGCGGCCATTCTTTCTCTGCCAGGGGATCTGTTGGAGGGTAAGTACTCTATAGTATATGGAACAATAGGAGCTATAGTCCATCCTTTATATGGAGGATCTGGAGAAGTTATAGGGATGGGTTACAGTATATGGAACAATGGGAGCTATAGAAATTGGTTATATGGAACAGTAGAAAAGTTATAGGGAGGGGTTACATGCAGTAAAAGGAGAATATATAGGGAGAAGTTGCATGAAGTAATACAGTAGGAGTTATAGGGAGAGGTTATATGGAGCAATAAGAGGAGTTATAGGGACCTGGATGAGGCCAAGCAGCTCATGACAAGCCGGTACCTTGAAATGGTGCAAGGATCGATCCCGATTCTAACCGGTTTATGAACCGGAGAGGAGGAGCTGCGCAATCTTCGGCTCCAGTTACATGGAGTAATACAGTAGGAGAAGTTATAGGGAGAGGTTATATGGAGCAATAGGAGGAGTTATTGGGTGAGGATATAGGGAGCAATAGGAGGAGTTATTGGGTGAGGATTTAGAGGAGAAATGTAACTGATAGAATGTTATGCTTTAGAACTAATGAAGATGGATGAAATTGAAATTGAGAAAGAGGAGATGGATGGGAAAGAGAAAGCTACAGAGCAAAAAGAGAGAGTGTGGAAGAAGCAGAAGCAGAAGAGATGGGGGAGGTAGTTCAAGAACTGAAGATAGAAGAGAGAGTGGGCGAAAATGAAGGAAAGGAAGAAAAGAAAAAAAGGGAAAACATGTAAAATGGTTGGATGAAAAGGAGGGGGGAAAAGAGGATAAGGGAAAAACTGAAGGAGTTTAGAAAAGAAAAACTAAGAGAGAAAAAAGAGAAACTAAGAAAAAACACAAACTAAGACAAGAGACACTAGCACAGGGGTGGGCAACCTATGTTTGAATGTAGCCACAGGGGTGGCGAATTAGAAGTGAAAATAGCCACACCGTGTAAATATTGAGGTATTATGTTGCGCATTCGTCATCATCTCTTCACCACCCTCATCATTATCATCATCATCTAATTTCCCCCCTCTTCATCATCATATCTCATTTCCCCCCCAGCATCATCATCATATCATCATTTCACCTCCCCTTCATCATCATCTCATTTCCCCTCCCCTCATAAACATCTCATTTCACCCCCCTCATCATCTCATTTCACCCCCCCTCATCATGTCATTTCACCCCCCCTCATCATGTCATTTCACCCCCCCTCATCATGTCATTTCACCCCCCCTCATCATGTCATTTCACCCCCCCTCATCATGTCATTTCACCCCCCCTCATCGTCATCTCATTTCACCCCCTCTCATCATCATCTCATTTCACCCCCTCTCATCATCATCTCATTTCCCCCTCCTCATCATCTCATTTCCCCCTCATCATCTCATTTCCCCCTCATCATCTCATTTCCACCCCCCTCATCATCTCATTTCCTCCCTCATCATCATCATCATCATCTAATTTCACCCCCCCCCTCATCTCATTTCCCCCTCATCATCTCATTTCCCATCTCTCCCCCCCAATATCATGATCATCTCGAGCCAGCTTCTTACCTAGCGCAGCACCGGAACAGGAGTCGGTGGCGCGGTCGCCGCCGGGGTGTGTGCTCCGCCCCCACCGTTCTCTCATTGGTTCTTTCTCCTCCACTCTCCTCCCGGCCACCGGCCGTCCCCTCTGCACTAGCGCCGCCACTGCCGGCGTACTCGCTCTTGCCGGCGTACTCGCTCTTGCCGGGGGACTCGCGCTTCCCGCGGGACTCGCGCTTGCCCGCCACGTTTCCCATTACGCTGGGAAAACTGTAATTCGCCACACTTTGATTGCCAATTCACCACAATAGGCGAATGGCGACAGGGTTGCCCACCTCGGTTGTAGAGGGTCTAGGAGAGAATAGGAGGTGAGAAAATGGAGCAAGTGAGAGAATACAAGGTGTTCAAGGAGTTTAAAGGCAAAAGGCAGGAGGGAGACGGGGCGATACCTTTCATTTGGGAAGTATGCTGCTGGTAAAAGGATTGGCCTTACATTTATGGGAAACAAAGAACAATTCCTGTGCCAAATGTTTACATTTAGAACCTAAGTCTGTAACAAAGGAGTCATTTGTTTGCACCTTTAATAAGAAGTTGTATATATTCAGTGTAGGTCCCTGCTGATCAGAGTTTACCTTGGCGAGATTGGCAGGCTTGAATCATGTTTTGATTAAAAGATACAACCAAATTACTCTTTTCTTACAGTTTTAGGATAAAAATGTAAAAATGGCTTGCCCAGTATCCTAGGGTTGGAGATGGCACATCGACGGGAAACGGAACATTTTATACCTCTTGTAGACCATGAAGAGGTTGAACAGTTTCGCGATGAAGCGAAGGACCTCGCTGTGAGGATGAAAAAGAGGTTGGTTTCTTCAATTAACCTTGGAAGCCCCGGAAGGTCCACTTTATTCATCACTTTAACTAGAATAAGACTTTACATAGAAAAAAATAAATAAAAAAGACAATAAAAGTTAAAAAATAAATAAAAAACCTTTACATTGAAAAAATTAAAATACAAAAAAAGTATATTTAAAAAAAAATGTCAGCGGCCGTGTAGGGGGAGCGGCGGACATTAGGAACGGCGCCGGCTGACAGCGGGCGTGTGGGGGGAGCGGTGGCCATTACGTGACGTCACTTCCGTTTCACATTTTGTCTCCATGTCTCCAGTTTTGTCCCATCATGACTAGGTGCCACTAAAGAAGTTTCACTTCAAAAAAACTTTAGATTGAAAAAATAAAAATACAAAAAAAATAAAAAAAATATTGAAAAATTATAAAAAATAAAATATAAAAAAGTATATAAAAAAAAAAAACCTTTACGTTTGAAAAAAAAAAAAAAAAGTTAAAATGTATATATTAGGCCTGGTTGTGATAAACTGAGGGGGGGTTGGCGGGGGGGCAGCTGCTTATATGCCGGGGTCCGCGTAGGCAATTGTACTTTGGCAGATCTCTTTCCCTGTGCTTCTTATCAGGTGTACCACGCAAAATGATATCACAGTCTTTATGGGAAATCCCTGCGCCTGCAGTTGGGATATAGATGAGGTTTCCTTACCTGGGATGAGCCTGATCTCTCTCCCTTATTTCACTTCCTCACACTTTGCTCCCCTCAGGCCAACTGCCAACTGTCATTCTGCCTAACGCCCTCTCATTGGTCTGACCATGTCACATGATCCTATCCAGCAGCAGCATCTGGCAGTTGCAGTCTATCTGCTGCTGCTGCTGCTGCTCTGTGATTGGTCCATTCCCCAGAAATATATACGGAAAGAAGGGGGGTTGGGGATGGGGGGGGGGGGGGGGTTATTCACACATCAGCCTAATGATAGATAATAATAATAATAGTAAGCATTGTGGTGCAATAGGGACATATATAGGATTATACACAGGACAGAACAGATTCCCTTTAGAATGCACTCATAGAAGTACAGTATACAGTAGAGGCAACGTTTATTCTAACATTTGCCGTAAACTAGCCGGGTTACATTCTGGGTATGTGCTGGGTATGTGCTGGGTATGTGCTGGGTATGTTCTGGGTATGTGCTGGGTATGTGCTGGGTATGTTCTGGGTATGTGCTGGGTATGTTCTGGGTATGTGCTGGGTATGTGCTGGGTATGTGCTGGGTATGTGCTGGGTATGTGCTGGGTATGTTCTGGGTATGTTCTGGGTATGTGCTGGGTATGTTCTGGGTATGTGCTGGGTATGTGCTGGGTATGTTCTGGGCTAGTTTGAGGCACGTTTAAGGCATTTCTGCATTAACTAACGACCCATAGGATTAACACAGCAGGGATCCCTGGCAGTCCAATTCAGTTTGAATGGGACTGCCAGGGACCCCTGCTGTTAATCTGATAGGCCATTAATCAGTGCAGAAATGCTGGGGCTAGTTTAAGGAAAGTTTAAGGCATGTATTCAGAATGTACCTGGGTGTTTCCTGGGTTTTTTGGGGAATTGCCACTGGTTTTTGTTCGAATAAGAGTTGCCTCTACTGTAGTAGTATTAATGTACATAGTAAAAACCTTTTAATCAGTAATAATAAAAATAATGTTCGATTAGTGTTGTAATAAATCTATAGCCAATCCACGGACAAAACACACGTATAAACATGAACAAATACATAAATAAAGCAGATAAACAATTGCACCTGCATCCAAATAAAGTGGAGTCTAACATAGGAATGTTGCTATGTGTAGATTGGACCAGGAATTTATTATATTAATAATACCTATAATCATTTTGGTCCACACTTCCCATTTATGGATTTGATCAAAATAAAAGCCCAACATGATATATAATCACACTTAGAGCACTAAACCTCTCAGCTATTGACAGCAGAGGCTACAGAAAGTGTGCAATTGACAAAAAATTTGCAATTGATAAAAAGTCTTTATATATTTGGTGCCCGGGGGCCTGCACATACCTAGCTACGCCACGGTTTCCATGTTTACTTATTTGGTATATCTCTGTATAGTACCTTTCCTTTCTTAAGATGGCCAACTTTTTTTGAAGATATTTATTGTATCTGCCATCACAGTCTTCATGTGTAATGAATTATACCTTTTCACTGTCCTTACTGAAAGAACCCTTTCCTTTTTTGCTGGTGAAATCTCTTTTCCTCCAACCTTAAGGTATGACCGCATGCAGGGCCACCAACCGAAATCATGGGGCCCAGGACAAATGAAAGGAGCAAATACTTACCACTTGCTCCATGCAGGAAGAGGTGGGCCTCGCTTTGCCACCTCATATAGAGCTTGCTGCGGGCCCCAAAAAAAAAATTCTGGCAGCGTGCCCACACGCGCCAACCAATCCCTTTGCAGAGAAGCTGCCTGGCACATCGCGAGCACGCTAAATCATGTCACCCCGTGGTGACCGGGCGACAGGATTTATCGAGGGGCGTGACCGCGCAGGGGAGCCGGGCACCCTGACTCACGGGGCCCAGGACGCCAGTACCCTCTGTCCCCCGCTGTTGGCGGCCCTGACCGCATGCCGTTTGTACTGCCTTTGGGATGAATACTTCTATTAAAAGCTCTGTGTATTGTCCCCGAATATATTTCTATATAGTTTTCATATCCCCTCTTAGATGCCTCTTTTCTAATGTAAACAAATCTATTTTTTTGTAGCCTCTCCTCATAAATCAGATTACCCATTCCCTTAATTCATTTGTGGCTCTTCTCTGCACTTTTTCTAGTTCCATAATGTCTTTTATGGAGTGGTGCCCAAAACGGTACTCCATATTGAAGGCGTTGTCTTAACAATGTTTTATAGAGGGGCATAATTATATTTACATCCCTTCCATCCATTCCCCTTTTAATGCAAGGTAAGATCTTGTTTGCCTTTTCAGCTACTGCATGACGTTGGGCACTATTGTTAAGCCTGCCTTCTATAAGCACTCCAAAATCCTTCTCCATCAAGGATAGTGAGAGCGCAAGGGCGAGCACAGACGCAAGCAGCGGCGCAAACAGCGACGAGACCCCAGGGGTAAAACGCATAAGGAACCAGGTAGAAGCGCGGAGCAAGGCGGCAAAGCGGAGTAGGACAGATAAGGCAAAGCACGCAAGGACAAGGGGGCGGTTTCTGCCCACAGCGGGGAGGATTCGTTCGCGGTCGAGACTAGCTCCCTCTACACTTACCTGCCCAGGAGAACACAGAGAGACATAGGTAAAAGGAAGTATGTGGATATGTTTAAGCTGTCTGTAAAGGGGCGTGCAGAGAGGAAAGGCGCGCGATAGGCGGGCGGAAAAGGGCAGGTAGTGAGGAATAATGTGAACTGGGTTATGGGTTTCATTGTGTTCGGGACTGTTTCCTTTCAAAGCATCCAAAACAATTGCATAATGTGATGAAATACCCGAATGTGATACAGACCATACATGATAAACATGGGGGGTCAGCGTAGCGAGATTATGATGAGCAGTTCAGGCAGAGGTAGCAGGGGGGTACACGGTTGAGTCTGGGGAAGATGGACATGGTACTGTGGATGAGGCTAGTGGGACAGGGGGAGCAGGGGGGTAACGCCCCCTTTTCTAAGGGTCCCGGCGGTCGGCCCGGGAGTGATTCAACAAGCAGGGGCAACAGAAGGGAATGTTGGGCGTTTAACAATAAACACTGCAATCTGGGGGTGGGTTGCAAGTTTAGACATGTGTGTAGCCAGTGCGGGGGTAACCACCCCGTCAAGAAGTGCTTCAAAAGCCCTGGGCAACCGCAGCCAGGGGAGAGGGAAGGCCCCAATACCGGTCAGCATTAGCGGTTTGAGCAGTTAGCTAAAGGGGTACCTCGTACCAGTGTGTGTGGGGGGGGGGGGGGAGCTGAGTTAAAGGAGATAAATTTGGGATGTATGGTGGGCCTATTCACACTCCCCCCCCCTATCGCTCAGATAATTATTTATTGGTGCCAAAAAAGGATCTGGAAAAATTCAGGCTAATACAACACCTGCCAAACCCAAGGGGGGGGTCTGTAAATGATGCCATAGACCCGGTCTATGCCAGGAACAATACCAATCATTCGACACCGCCATAGGGATAAGGGATTAAGACATATGGGGAGGAAGCACTATTGGCTAAAATTGACATGGAAGCAGCCTTTTCGGCTGTTACCTTTGGCCCCCAGCAGCTTCAGATTTACAAATCAAATGCTTAAAACGGGTACAATAGGTCCCGGCAGGCAAGTAATTCAATAATCGTGCAGTTCTAACATGTTTTCTGTCTTCAGAGGGGGCCCCCTCGATATTTTTATTAATAACATGCTCAGGCCTATGCAAGCGATCAGTAGTCAGGGTGTAGGGTCACAGCTTGGGGTGTGGGGTGAGTCCCCAGTAAGTGGCCCTATTGGGTCCCCCTGAAAAGATTGTTCGGGCTGGAGGCGCCAACGCAGGCGGTCCGGCGCTATACCCCTGGCACCAATCATAGGCAACTGGGCTCTATCCTATGCGGGTAGGCCCGGTGGCTCTGATAAGGGGGACCTAGGGGCCGTGGAGAGTGTCTCTCGCGGCGGAGAGTGTCTCTCCTGGTGGACGGTAGATTAGGGCGGGTGGAGGAGGGCTCCCCCGCCGGAAGATACAGAGAATAGGGATGACAAAGGACTAAGATTATGGCTGACAGTTATTTTCAGGTATTGTTAAAACAATAAAGCTGTGACCATTTTTACTTCCACAAAACTGTGTCGTCTCAGTTTGTTAGGTGGGGTGTAAGTAAACCACGCGGTAGACGCACTAAGCCTTTATAGGGAGAAGTCAGAGGATTTATAGAGAGTGGTTCCATAGAGCAATAAGAATTATAGGGAGTTGTAAAATGGAGCAATAGGAGAAGTTATAATGAGCGGTTATATGGAGCAATAGGATGAGTATCGGGAGTTGTTACATAAAGCAATAAGAGAAGTTATAGGGAAGGGTTATATGGATCAGTAGGAGGAGCTATATGGAGGGCTTATATGGATCAATAGGAGGGGTTATATGGATCAATAGTAGTAATAGAGAGTGATTATATGGAGGAATAGGAGGAGTCATAGGGATGGGCTATATGGAACAATAGGAGGAGTCGTATGGATCAATAGGAATTATAGGAGGGTTTATATGGAACAATATGAGTTATAAGGAGTGGTAATATAGAGCAATAGGAGGCGGTATAGGGTGCACTTATGCCGAGCCATAGGAGAAGTTATAGGAAGAGGTTACATGGAGCATTAGGAGGCGTTATAGGGAATGGCTATATGGAGTAATAGGGCTCATTATATGGAGCAATATAAGCAGTTAAGCAGTTAGAGGGGAATCGCTATATGGAGCAAAAGGAGGAGATATAGGGTGTAATTATACGGAGCAATAGGGGGAGGTTATATGGAGCAATAAAAGGAATTATAGGGGAAATAGTAGAAGTTACAGTAGGGTGACCAGATTTTGAAAATGAAAACCGGGACACATTTTTTTTTTTTTTACATAACAGTTTATTTATTGTAGTACACTTATACTTTACTACCATTAGTCCTTGTTACATGTGTGTGTGTATGTGTGTGTGTGTGTCGGATGACCTCACTAATTGAAAAAAAAAAAAAGCCAGATGTGAATGATTCTAAACCCATTAACCAGTGTCAGGACGCCCCCTCTTCACAATTTCTAAAGCAGCAATCCCGCCTGGGATCTTACCTGATCCGCAGACCCTCAAGGTACTATACTGGAGGGGAGGTGTTCCCTACCTGTCTTCCGATGTCTCCCGTGTGAAGCTTGAGTCAGATCTGGAAGAAAACAGGATAGGTTACTTCGGTGTAGGTATACGGCACTTAAGATAAGATATAGAGGGTGAGGGAGACGGGGAGGGTGAGGGAGACGGAGAGGGTGAGGGAGACGGGGAGGGTGAGGGAGACGGGGAGGGTGAGGGAGACGGGGAGGGTGAGGGAGACGGGGAGGGTGAGGGAGACGGGGAGGGAGACGGTGAGGGAGACAGGGAGAGGGAGATACACCCAAAGATACACACCCACACACACATACACACACTGATATACACACACACACCCACTGGCACACACACACACACCCACTGGCACACACACACACACCCACTGGCACACACACACACACCCACTGGCACACACACACACACCCACTGGCACACACACACACACCCACTGGCACACACACACACACACACCCACTGGCACACACACACACACACACACACCCACTGGCACACACACCCACTGGCACACACACCCACTGGCACACACACCCACTGGCACACACACCCACTGACACACACACCCACTGGCACACACACCCACTGACACACCCACTGACACACACACACACACACACACACACACACACACACACACCCACTGGCACACACACACACACACACACCCCCACTGGCACACACACACACACCCACTGGCACACACACACCCACACACACACACACACACACACACCCGCTGATACACACACCCACACACACACGCGCTGATACACACACCCGCTGATACACACACCCGCTGATACACACACCCGCTGATACACACACCCGCTGATACACACACCCGCTGATACACACACACGCTGATACACCCACACGCTGATACACACACACGCTGATACACCCACACGCTGATACACACAAACGCTGATACACACAAACGCTGACACACACACACACACACTGACACACAAACACACACACTGATACACACACTGATACACACACAGCCACACACACCCACTGATACACACACACACCAACTGATACACACACACTGATACACACACACACTGACACACCTACACACGCTGATAGAAACACACACACATGCTGATACACACACACACCTACACACAGATACACCCTGCCTCCCCCTGCACCGCCCCCCAGCGACGGAAGTCACTGCTAGCCGAGCCCGTGGACGGGGAGAGAACCCGCCTGCCAGACCTGGCTCCGCTCTCTCCCACCTATCGGGGATAAGGCCGCGTGCCTGGACAGAAGCAGGGAGTTCCCCAACAGCAACCGCGCACTGTCCCCATGCGCACGCGAGGGAGGGAAAGTGCGCACGCCTCCAGCCATCCACGCTCCTGCCAACCCGGCTCCCCCCCGCGCCTACCTCTCTACCTCGGGCAGCAGCAGCCACAGGGAACGGAGGCAGAGGGGAGAAAAGCGACAAACAGCCAACGGCTGTCCCCGCTCCCACCTCCCTGTCCGCGTGGGCCGCGGGGATCGTGTGAGGAAGCGGAGAAAGCCCCGCCCCCGGCATCCTCCAGCCAATCACCTGCAGCCCGGCATATTAGAAGCCCAACCCCCTGAAATTCAAAAAAATACTCACCGGCTGGGCTGCCGCATCCTCGCCGTCGCCACGCACCGCATCTACAGTACAAAACAAACGGAACCAGGGAGAAAATCCGGGACATTTCCGGTACACACAGAAAACCGGTACAGCTCTCGAAAAACCGGGACTGTACCGGCAATAGGGGGACGGGTGGTCACCCTAAGTTACAGGGATGTGGTATATGGAGAATTAGGAATAATAGGGAGTGGTTATATGAATCAATATGAGCAATTATAGGGAACAGCTATTGTGAACAACAGGAGGAGTTATAGGGAGTAGTTATATGGAGGATCTGGGGAAGTTATAGGGATGGGTTACAGTATATGGAACAGTAGGAGCTATAGAAATTGGTTATATGGAACAGTAGAGAAGTTATAGGGAGGGGTTACTGGCAGTAAAAGGAGGAGATATAGGGAGGGGTTACATGGAGTAATAAAGTAGGAGGAGTTATAGGGAGAGGTTATATGGAGCAATAGGAGGAGTTATAGGGAGAGGTTATATGGAGCAATAGGAGGGGTTATAGGGAGAGGTTATATGGAGCAATAGGAGGAGTTATGTAACTGATGTTATACTTTAGAAATAATGAAGATGGATGATATTCAAACTGAGGAAGAGGAGAATATGAAGGGAGGAGAGAAGGCCGAAGAGCAAATAGAGGTAGAGGAAGTGGAAGAAGAAGCAAAAGAGGAAGACAAAAAGATAAAGGAAGTGTCACGGTTGTGCTCGCCACAAACCTGGGTCGGACCGCGTGGCTGAGGTGAAGTTGTATAAGCACCGACCTTAGACCGCGTAGGCTGATCCGGATTGCGCAGTTCGTAGTCGTACATAGCAGGGTCGGGACTGGAGAAGGCAGAATCGTCAGTGGACAAGCCAGGGTCAAGATTGGAGATATCAGGGTAAACGTTATCGGAGCGGAGTTTCGTTAACAGGAAGTCAACTAGGTCCCGCTTCAGCGTAATGGCTGCAGGGCGGGAGCGGGTTTTGCGCGTGCGGCGACCATGGCACCGGTCACAGGAAAGGAGAGACAGACCGGAGTGGGCACACCGCCTGGCAGCCCAGTGCTTCAGTGCAAGAGTCCAGGGCGAGCCTGTGCAAGGAGAGAGCGAGCTACAGACCTCAGGGCTCGTAGACCGGCCTCTGCAAGGGAAGGGCAGCAGGCCTCAGGAAACAGGGAGCTGAAGTACACACTGGAGAGTACTCCGCTTCAGCACAGGAACCAGGACACGGCATCTGCAATGGAGAATGAGCAGCAGGCCATAGGAACCAGTAGTTAGGCCTCTGCTATGGAAGGACAGCAGGCCTCAGGAAACAGGGAGCTGATGTCTCACTGGAGAGTACTCCGCTTCAGCACAAGAAACAGGAACAGGCCTCTGCATGAAACTATCAGCAGGCCTCAGGAAAAGCAGGCCTCTACGTAGAGAGTAGTAGCTGGCCTCAGGATACTCAGGAAACACAGGCCCCTGCATGAAGACTAGCAGCAAGCCTCAGGAACTAGGGAATAGAACTAGAGAGGTTAATATACCAGGAGACAGGCCCCAAGGCTTGTTGCAGAACAGGTGTGACATCCAGGAAGGATTATGCTCGGCCGAGAAGCATTGTGGGAAAGCTGTCTTTAAAGGTCAGTGAACCAATAGCAGAAGGGGCGTGTGACAGCATTGCTTTAATGAGTGAACCCAGGGTGGAGCTGCAGTAAATATCAGGAGCAGTGTTCCAGGACTGCACAGTATGTAAGGCAAGGCAAACAGTAAACTAAGGTGCGGATCCGTTACAGGAAGAAAGAGGAGCAGGAAACTACAAAAGAGGTGGAGGAAGAAATAGAGGAGCATCAAGTTACAATAGAGGTGGAAGAGGAGACTTCCATCTAGGCTGTCACCGGAAGCCTCGGGGAATAACACCCGAGTCCCCACAAAATAACCATCTAGAACACATGGCCGCGTGAGTAGATCTTACATTTGTGCTATTCTCCCTATCCCTACTGGTCGAGATTGCATATATTTTCATATTTATTATTACTGACTACCTGGTTTTGGTAACCATTGTACAGGTAAGGATTTCTCTTCTTTTCGGAATATACTGGGAGCCAGTTTACCCTTTAAATTGGCTGCTTTTTAAAAAATGATTCTCGGAATCTCAGAGAGATGGATTTTAAAAACTGGATACTTTAGCAATACATGCCAATGGCTTTTAATAATATTCCGCATTTTATGAGCCTCGCAGTTGTACTGAGTTATGAATGGGGCAAGGAAGAGGAGGAGATTAAAATAGAGGAGGAGATTAAAATAGAGGTGGAAGAAGAAAAAGAGGAGCAGGAGAAATACACCTAACAACGAGAGAAAAAAAACACCTATATATAAAAAAACGACATATGCCAAGATGCCTTCTCTGCTAGCCTGCCTCTGGAGCCTGGACAGAGGAGATGGGCAGACACACAACCTAAAACTACAGACCTCACGACACACGTGGGAAGTCTGGATAAAATGTAAACACAAATATGGCCTCTCCTCAACAAGTTCCCAATTGACCCCCATCCTTAATAACCCAAAATTCCCCCCGGGATGTGGATCTAAATTGTTCGACCATCTCAGCACACGGGGTATAGGAGCGATTGCCGACCTACTAAGCCTTGGGCAGCTCCTGAGCTATCAAGAACTGAGGGCCAAATACAAAATTAGAGAATTAGACACATTCAAATACCTCCAGATCAGAAACTTTATTCAGACAACATGCCCACTCCCAGAATACCCCACTCTCACTAAATTTGAACACCTCTGCAAGGTCAAGACCCACCAGAAAGGTCTTATCTCGGAGATTTATAGTGCACTAGAGCACTCAACGACCTTTAAACAGCACGATTACATGCTCAGATGGGCGACAGACCTGAGCATAAATATAGAAAGAGAGACTTGGGAAGAAATCTGGCAGGCAGCCTCAGAAACCTCCCTATGCACTACAATAAAGGAAAACATTTATAAAATTATGTTTGGCTGGTATCTTACCCCAGCACGATTAAACCAGATCTACCCTTTGGCATCAGACCTATGTTGGAGAGGCTGTGGTCATAGAGGGGACATGGCCCACATCTGGTGGTCCTGTCCAGAAATTGTAAAGTACTGGGCCAAGGTCCAAATTTTGATAAAAGAGGTCACCGACCTAGAACTACCTATTGAACCACTGACCTTCCTATTGGCCGCACCAATGTCCGACATTGTCCGGCCAACTAGGAAATTAATATCCTTCATTCTTACCGTGGCGAGATGCTGTATTGCGGCCTCCTGGAGGAAAACAACCACGCCGGCAATGGGTACATACAATTAAAAAAAGAGTCGGTGATGTGATGATCATGGAAAGGCTTACTGCCATTGTGAGACAAAAACTCCCCGCCTTCGAGGATGTTTGGGAACCGTGGATTCTCCTCAATAGAGAACGACAGCCTGCTCCGACTAGACGGAGAACCACCCCCTCCCCATAGAGGAATAAAAGCTACCCCGCGGACAGAACCCCCAACAGCCAGCTGGGACACCCACCCCTTATTCCCCTCCCCCGTCCCCCCCCCTGCCTTCCCTCCTTGAAGGCACTCCCCCTTTTCGACAACTCAGGTTGTCATTCTGTTCCCCCCCAAAAAAGGTGTTAAAATGTTAGGCAATATCGTTTGTTATGCCTGTATTCATGCTTAAATGCCTAATAAAAAAATTTGGAAAAAAAAAAAAAAAAAACACCTAACGACAAGAGAGAAAAAAACACCTAACGACGAGAGGGGAAAAACGCTGCCTGATGACGAGAGGGGAAAAAAAAAAAAAAAAAAAAAGCTGCCTGACTGTTAATAAATTGTGTATTGGCCAAAACGTCAAGTCTCTTATGCGTCTTATCAGCCTTTGGAAGTACTTGTTGTATAGTGCATGTATTTTTATGTGTACACGCACACACGTGTGTATCTATATCTATCTATATATATCTAGATATATATATCCTCTCTTTTCTTCCTCATCAGGCACTCCCTGAGGCTATAGATATAATTAAAAATATGTTTCATTCTGCAGTTCAACGTTTCGGTTCCATTTCAGGACCTTCTGCAAGATTCATACGGTTCAGAGAAAGCCTTTTAAAGAAAACCTCATGTGATGCTGCAAAAACGGCACGAAAATGTGAAATACTTGAAAAAGAAGGGGCCACGCCTGAGTAACTGCAAAATTGTCTCCCATCATGTCAGTGACGAAACATTTACAAATAAACCGCTGTTGTGTTGAACTGAGTGATAATGTGCATGGAAGTGAACATAATATAAAATACTGTGTAGTACAGGGGTAGAAAGACGGTTGTGCACGCACTCAGACACACAGGTGATGATGGGGTACTTAACTGCCGGTGCGCTGGTTCTGGGGAGTTCCTGACGTCCCAAAATAGTCCAATGGAGAAGAAGCAGGCACACGGTCTTAATCAGCAGTGAAAGGGTTTAATGTGCCAAGAAATCCAACGTTTCGGCAGTAATACTGCCCACACCTTGAGAAAGGTGCTGCCGAAACGTTGGATTTCCTAGTACAGGGGTAGGCAACCTATTTTTCAATGTAGCCACAGGGGTGACGAATTAGAAGTGAAAATAGCCACACCATGTAAATATTGAGGTATTATGTTGCGCATTCGTCATCATCTCTTCACCACCCTCATCATTATCATCATCATCATCATCTAATTTCTCCCCTCTTCATCATCATATCTCATTTCCCCCCCAGCATCATCATCATATCATATCTTCTCACCCCCCTCATCATCATCTCATTTCACCTCCCCTCATAAACCTCTCATTTCACCCCCCTCATAAACATCTCATTTCACCCCCCCCCCATCATCTCATTTCCCCCTCCCTCATCATCTCATTTCCCCTCCTCATTATATAATTTCCCCATCATCTCATTTCACCCCCCCTCTTCATCATCACCTCATTTCACCCCCCTCATCACCTCATTTCACCCCCTTCATCATCATCTCATTTCAACCCCCTCAACTCCTTTCCCCCCCTCATCATCTCATTTCCCTCTCCCTCATCATCTCATTTCCCTCTCCCTCATCATCTCATTTCCCTCTCCCTCATCATCTCATTTCCCTCTCCCTCATCATCTCATTTCCCTCTCCCTCATCATCTCATTTCCCTCTCCCTCATCATCTCATTTCCCTCTCCCTCATCATCTCATTTCTCCCCCTCATCCTCTTATTTCCCATCATCTCTCCCCACCCCCCAATATCATGATCATCTCGATCCAGCTTCTTACCTAGCGCAGCACCGGAACAGGAGTCGGTGGCGCGGTCGCCGCCGGGGTGTGTGCTCCGCCCCCACTGTTCTCTCATTGGTTCTTTCTCCTCCACTCGCCTTCCGGCCACCGGCCGTCCCCTCTGCACTAGCGCCGCCACTGCCAGCGTACTCGCGCTGTAAATATTGAGGTATTATGTTGCGCATTTGTCATCATCTCCTCACCACCCTCATCATTATCATCATCATCTAATTTCCCCCCTCATCATCATATCTCATTTCCCCCCCAGCATCATCATCATATCATCTCACCCACCCCTCATTTTCATCTAATTTACCCCCCCATTATCATCATCTCCTCACCACCCTCATCATCATCTCACCCCCTCTCATCATCATCATCTCATTTCCCCCCTCATAATCATCTAATCTCACCCCCCCCTCATCATCTCATTTCCCCCCGTCATCATCATCTCATTTCACCCATCATCATCATATCTTCTCATTTCTCCTCCCTCATCATCATCATCAAATTTCACCCCCCATCATCTCATTTCCCCTTCCCCACATCTTCATCTCATTTCCTCCTCATCATCTCATTCCCCCCCCTTCTTCATCATCCCTTTCCCCCACCCCATCATCACATTTCCCGCCATCATCATCTCATTTCCCCCCCTCATCATCTCATTTCATCCCCCCTCATCACCTCATTTCACACCTCCTCTTCACCTCATTTCCCCCCCCCCATCATCTCATTCCCCCCCCTCTCATCATCTCATTTCCCATCATCTCTCCCCACCCCCCAATATCATGATCATCTCGATCCAGCTTCTTACCTAGCGCAGCACCGGAACAGGAGTCGGTGGCGCGGTCGCCGCCTGGGTGTGTGCTCCGCCCCCACTGTTCTCTCATTGGTTCTTTCTCCTCCACTCGCCTTCCGGCCACCGGCCGTCCCCTCTGCACTAGCGCCGCCACTGCCAGCGTACTCGCTCTTGCCGGGGGGCTCGTGCTTCCCGCGGGACTCGCGCTTCCTGCGGGACTCGCGCTTTCCCGCCACGCTTCCCATTACGCTGGGAAACTATAATTCGCCACACTTTGATTGCCAATTTGACACGAGGCGAATGGCGACAGGGTTTCCCACCTCGGTTGTAGAGGGTCTAGGAGAGAATAGGAGGTGAGAAAATGGAGCAAGTGAGAGAATACAAGGTGTTCAAGGAGTTTAAAGGCAAAAGGCAGGAGGGAGACGGGGCGATACCTTTCATTTGGGAAGTATGCTGCTGGTAAAAGGATTGGCCTTACATTTATGGGAAACAAAGAACAATTCCTGTGCCAAATGTTTACATTTAGAACCTAAGTCTGTAACAAAGGAGCCATTTGGTTGCACCTTTAATAAGAAGTTGTATATATTCAGTGTAGGTCCCTGCTAATGGGAGTTTACCTTGGCGAGATTGGCAGGCTTGAATCATGTTTTGATTAAAAGATACAACCAAATGACTCCTTTGTTACACAGTTTTAGGTAAAAAAATGTAAAAATGGCTTGCCCAGTATCCTAGGGTTGGAGATAAACGGGAAACTTCGTCGCTTTAAATAGAATAAGACTTTACATTGACAAAAAAAAAGACAATACGTTTAAAAAATGCTGTGTGTGCTGTGCACGCGCATAGTAAGTGAAACTTCTTTATCTTTTGTCACTGTTTTGTCACAGAAATTGTATTTGTAAGAATGATATTTTTAATGAAAAATAAAAAATACAATTTCAGAGCCAAAATGCCAAGAAGTTTGACTTAGAACACGTGTTTTAGCTATTTGCACTTCTATATTTATAGTAACTGGGAATTCCGTGTGTGTGCGTGGTTCAGTCAGTAAGTCTATGTGTTTCAGTCAGTGTGTGTGTGTGTCAGTCAGTGTGTGTGTGTGTGTGTGTGTGTGTGTGTTAGTGTGTGTCAGTCAGTGTGTGTGTCAGAGTGTGCATGTGTGTGTGTCAGAGTGTGCGTGCGTGTGTCAGTGTGTGTGTGTCAGTGTCCATGCGTGTGTCAGAGTGTGCGTGCGTGTGTCAGAGTGGGCGTGCGTCAGTGTGAGCGTATGTCAGTGTGTGCGTGTGTGTGAGTCAGTGTGTGTGTGTCAGTCAGTGTGTTTGTGTGTGTATGTGTGTCAGTGTGTGTATGTCAGTCAGTGTGTCTCAGTCAGTGTGTGTGTGTATGTGTGTCAGGCAGTGGGTGTATCTGTCAGTCAATGTGTCAGTCAGTGTGTGTGTGTGTGTGTCTGTCTGTGTCCTGCCCCCTCTCTCCTGACTTTCCCCACCCCCGGTGGAGCTGTGGACCTGGGGGGCTCTCTACCCCCGGCAGCGGAGAGTCCCCAGTGCTGGTGTGTGTAGAGTCAGCGCGAGGTATGGACACGGCGGGCGTGTGGGGGGAATGGCGCCGCTTCTGCACATGCGTGGCGTCCGTCAGCGGCGCCATCAAAACTGCGCATGTGCAGTATGGCAGCGGTCGTGGGCAGCCGTTAGGAGCGGCCGCCGCATATGTCAGCGGCCGTGTAGGGGGAGCGGCGGCCATTAGGAACGGCGCCGGCGTCTATCGCTGCCGCCGCATGTGACATTACGTGACGTCACTTCCGTTTCACATTTTGTCTCCATGTCTGCAGTTTTGTCCCATCATGACTAGGTGCCACTAAAGAACTTTCCCTTCAAAAAAACTTTAGATTGAAAAAATAAAAATACAAAAAAAATACAAAATATTGAAAAACTATTAAAAAAAAAAAAAAAAAAAGTATACAGCAGGGCCCCGGGTATACGGCGGGTTCCGTTCCACGGGCCCGCCGTATAGCGAAAATCGCCGGAAAGCAGATCTGGCGATTTTCAGTTCTCTGCATGCACAGAACAGCGTTTTTTGCCGTTCTGCGCATGCGCGGCCTGGGTCTGCGCGCGCAAACTACGGTATGCGCGCGCATACAATGGTCTGCGCATGCGCGCTGGGCACAACCGCCCATTCTGCGCTTGCGCGACTGCGGATTAAAGATGGCGGCCCCTTCTCGGCGCCGCCGTATAAGCGGAACGCCGGATAACGAAGCGCCGAAAAGCGGGGCCTTCCTGTATTAAAAAAAAAACCTTTACGTTTGAAAGAAAAAAAGTTAAAATGTATATATTAGGCTCGTTGTGATAAACTGAGGGGCGGGGGGGCAGCTGCTTATATGCCGGGGTCCGCGTAGGCAATTGTACTTTGGCAGATCTCTTTCCCTGTGCTTCTTAGCAGGTGTACCACGCAAAATGATATCACAGTCTTTATGGGAAATCCCTGCGCCTGCAGTTGGGATCAGGGCCGCCAACAGAAATCAGGGGGTCCAGGACAAATGAAAGGAGCTGCCCCCTCCCCCTCCCCCTCCCCCCCCCCCCTCATAGCGCACCGACAGCGGGGAATTTTTTTTCGCGGACAACTTTAACTTTACTTTTTTCTTGGTAATAAAAAAACATTACAATGCAATCTGTTTATTTTAATATTTTCAACAAAAGACAAAGATACCCAATGCTACATCCTATATGACAAAATACTTGGGGGGGATTCAGTATGGGACTGGGGTGTTCCCTACCGGTCTTCTGGGTTAGGGGGTTTCTGATATCTCCCGTGTCAAGCGTGAGAGTCAGATCTGGAAGAAAGCAGTACAGGTTATTTCGGTGAAGGGCAGTTAAGATAAGACAGAGAGAGAGTGGGTGGGTGGGTGACTGACTGACACTTGGGTGGGTGACTGACTGACACTTGGGTGGGTGACTGACACTTGGGTGGGTGGGTGACTGACATTTGGGTGGGTGACTGACACTTGGGTGGGTGGGTGACTGACACTTGGGTGGGTGACTGACTGACACTTGGGTGGGTGGGTGACTGACACTTGGGTGGGTGACTGACTGACACTTGGGTGGGTGACTGACTGACACTTGGGTGGGTGACTGACTGACACTTGGGTGGGTGACTGACTGACACTTGGGTGGGTGACTGACTGACACTTGGGTGGGTGGGTGACTGACACTTGGGTGGGTGGGTGACTGACACTTGGGTGGGTGACTGACTGACACTTGGGTGGGTGGGTGACTGACACTTGGGTGGGTGACTGACTGACACTTGGGTGGGTGACTGACATGTATTCTGTATTCATTCACAGACACACATACACTCCCTCTCTCTCAGACACTCTCCCTCTCAGACACTCTCTCAGACTCTCTCCCCCTCTCTCTCTCAAATCAAATTAGCTTTATTGGCATGACAAACATTACATTTTAGTATTGCCGAAGCGTGAATAATAGGGGGTGGGGGACAATGATTACACAAATACTAGGGGGTTGGGTATAATGGTTATACAGTACATTAATTATTGGGGGGTTGGGTATAATGATTACAGGGTATGTGGGTAAGATTTACACACTCTCTCTGACTCTTTCTCTGACTCTCTCTCTCTCAGAGACTCTCTCTGACTCTCTCTCTGACTCTCTGACTCTCACTCTCTCTCTCTCTGACTCTCTCTGATTCTCTGACTCTGTCTGACTCTGTCTGACTCTCTCTGACTCGCTCTCTCTCTTTCTCTGACTCTCTCTTTCTCTGACTCTCTCTGACGCTCTGACTCTCTCTGATGCTCTGACTCTCTCTCTGACGCTCTGACTCTCTCTGACTCTCGCTCTGACTCTCGCTATCTCTCTCTGACTCTCTTACTCTCTCTCGCTCTCTCTCTGACTCTTTCGCTCTGACACTCACATACACACGGGGGGGGTGAATCGGAACGGGGGGAATCAGATCAGGAGGACAAGGGGGAAGAGAGAGTGGCATGGAGCGGTACTCACCTGACTTGCTCCATGCAGGAAGAGGCGGGCCTCGCTATGCAAGCTCACATAGAGCTTGCTGCGGGCCAAAAAAAAAACCCTGGCAGCGTGCCCACACGCGCCAGCCAATCTGGAAAAGGGGGAGATTTTAATTTTTTTGCAGAGACGCGCGCGCTGCCTGGCAGACCGCGAGCGCGCTAAATCCTGTCACCCGGTGGTGACCAGGCAATGGGATTTATCGAGGGGCACGGCCGCGCAGGGGGCCCGGGACGCCAGTGCCCTCTGTCCCCCGCTGTTGGCGGCCCTGGTTAGGATATAGATAAGGCTCATCCCAGGTAAGGAAATCTTATCTCTCTCCCTTAATTCACTTCCTCACACTTTGCTCCCCTCAGACCAACTGCCAACTACCAACTGCCAACTGTCATTCTGCCTAACGCCCTCTCATTGGTCTGACCATGTCACATGCTCCTATCCAGCAGCAGCTTCTGGCAGTTGCAGGCTATCTGCTGCTGCTGCTCTGTGATTGGTCCATTCCCCACAAATATAGGGAAAGGGGGATGGGGGGGGGGGAGGTAATCCTCACAGCCTAATGATAGGTAATAATATTAATAATAATAGTAAGCATTGTGGTGCAATAGGGACATATATAGGATTATACACAGGATAGAACAGATTTAATTTAGAATGCACTCATAGAAGTACAGTATAGTAGTATTAATGTACATAGTAAAAACCTTTTAATCAGTAATAATAAAAATAATGTTCGATTAGTGTTATAACAAATCTATGTCCAATCCATAAATAAAGCAGATAAACAATTGCACCTGCATCCAAATAAAGTGGTGTCTAACATAGGAATGTTGCTATGTGTAGATTGGACCAGGAATTTATTATATTAATAATACCTATAATCATTTTGGTCCACACTTCCCACTTATGGATTTGATCAAAATAAAAGCCCAACATGATATATAATCACACTTGGGACACTAAACCTCTCCGCTATTGACAGCAGAGGCTACAGAAAGTGTGCAATTGATAAAAAAATTGCAATTGATAAAAAGTCTTTATATATTTGGTGCCCGGGGGCCTGCACATATCTAGCTACGCCACTGTTTCCATGTTTACTTATTTGGTATATCCCTGTATACCAGGGGTGGGGAACCTTTTTTCTGCCAAGCCCAAGGGCCATTTTGATATTTATAAAATCATTCGAGGGTCATACAAAATTATCAACTTAAAAATTAGCCTGCTATATTTGTCAAACATTTCATTAACTCACCCCTAATGTGATGGCTGGAACTGCTTCTCTTTGGGTGACTGACTCTTGGGTGGTGGATGACTATGACTGACTGCGGGTTGGTGTCTGTATACACACACACAGACACACACACAGAGAAATCGGGCAGGGGGGAGGGAAACCAGACTCAGACCCAATCTCACTCTCAGACCCACTCTCACTCTCAGACCCACTCTCACTCTCAGACTCTCAGACCCACTCTCACTCTCAGACTCTCAGACCCACTCTCACTCTCAGACCCACTCTCAGACTCTCAGACCCACTCTCACTCACAGACTCTCAGACCCACTCTCACTCTCAGACACACACTCAGACTCTCTGACCCACTCTCACTCTCAGACTCACTCTCAGACTCTCAGAACCACTCTCAGACTCTCAGACCCACTCTCAGACCCACTCTCAGACTCACTCTCTCTCAGGCCCTCTCAGACCCTCAGACCCACTCTCAGACTCAGACCCACCCACAGACTCTCAGACCCACTCACAGACTCTCAGACCCACTCACAGACTCTCAGACCCACTCTCACTCTCAGACCCACTCTCACTCTCAGACCCACTCTCACTCTCAGACCCACTCACAGACTCAGACCCACTCTCAGACTCGCAGACCCACTCTCAGACTCAGACCCACTCTCAGACTCTCAGACCCACTCTCAGACTCTCAGGCACACACTCTCTCTCTCTCAGGCACACACACTCTCTCAGGCACACACTCTCTCTCTCAGGCAAACACACTCTCTCAGGCACACACACTCTCTCTCTCTCAGGCACACACACTCTCTCTCAGGCACACACACTCTCTCTCTCAGGCACACACACTCTCTCTCTGACAGACAAACACACTCTCTCTGACAGACACACACACTCTCTCTCTCTGACAGACACACACACTCTCTCTCTCTGACACACACACACTCTCTCTCTGACACACACACACTCTCTCTGACACACACACAATCTCTCTCTGACACACACACACACTCTCTCTGACACACACACACACACACACACTCTCTCTGACACACACACACTCTCTCTGACACACACACTCTCTCTGACACACACACTCTCTCTGACACACACACTCTCTCTGACACACACACTCTCTGACACACACACTCTCTCTGACACACACACACTCTCTCTCTGACACACACACACACTCTCTCTCTGACACACACACACTTTCTCTCTGACACACACACACTCTCTCTGACACACACACTCTCTGACACACACACACTCTCTCTCTGACACACACACACTCTCTCTCTGACACACACACTCTCTCTCTGACACACACACACTCTCTCTGACACACGCACACACTCTCAGACACACACGCACACACACACTCTCACACACACACACTCTGACACACACACTCTCTCTGACACACACACTCTCTCTGACACACACACTGTCAGGAATCGGCGTTTTCCACGCTCCCCACACAGAGCACTCTCTCCCCTCAATGAGTCCCTGAACACACAAAACAATCCTGCCTTACCGGCCTCCACGGCTCCCCGCCTCTGCCGCCGTCGCGGGATAACTCCCCTCGGCGATTCCTCTGCTCAGCGCTGGGCGCGCCCACGCCCTCCCGCGGGCACATCTGCACCATCCACTGGCTCGGTCCACGCGCGTACACACGTTACGGAGCGCGCTCATTCTGCACACTCTTCTTCCTGTCCCCCGGACCTCAGGCTCCACCCCCGCACACCGCACGGGCATACTCAGGTTACCAACAAGACTCAACTGGCCTGTTATGCCTGCACCAATCTGCAGTGTCTCCCTGTCCCGCCTCCGTTCCTAATTGGACCTTCCTGCTTTATCTAGCTCCTCTCTGCTCTCAGTCTTTGCTCGACATAGTCTCTGTATGGAAGTACTTCTGGATTCTCTCAGTGTTTTCACAGGTTCTGACGTGGCTTGTACGACTACCCCCTCTGGCTCTCGATCTCGGCACTCCTTGGACAACGCTCACTCTGGTAACCCCTTGAACACAGCTTGGACTACGACCTATCTCCTCTCTCCACTCCCTGACCTCGGCAAGGCATTCTTCACTCTATCTCTACAACCGGTACCAGCAAGTATTGTCTACCTTACTACACCAGGCCTGGCAAGACTTTATACCACATTCCGGACACGCTCCCTTTGCTGCGGGTGCATGTATTACCACTTCCCTCTTCAGCTCAGGGGACGGGTCTGGTCTGAGGGCAGCACCGGCGTAACGTTATGTCGAGCTCACAAGACCCAGACCAGACCGAACTTCAACAGTTTCTCTCTAATCTGCTTCAGCAAAACCAGGCCATGGCGGATCAAATCGTGGCACTTACACGCCAGGTCGCAGTACTCTCAGACCGAGTACCGACCGCGACCTCGCCAGATGTAAGCCCCCACTCCGCAAGCGCAGTTAGCAGCTCCGATGTAAGGATTCCTCCCCCCAAGCCTTATGCAGGTGAACCGCAAGAATGTAGGGGTTTCCTAAACCAGTGTGAGGTGCAGTTTGAAATGGCCCCCCATCTCTACAATACTGGTCGCAAGAAGGTAGCCTACATTTATAACCTCCTCACTGGCAGCGCCCTGGCTTGGGCTTCCCCGGTTTGGGAGCGACGTTCTGACCGTACCCAAGATTACCCGGCATTTAAAGCCGAGTTCCAACAAGTATTCGATTCCCCCGCTCGTCGGGAGATGGCATCTGTTTCTCTTCTCCAGATCAATCAGGGACGGCGAATGGTGACACAGTATGCTGTGGAATTCCGGACTCTAGCAGCCGAGACTAACTGGGGACAAGAGGCTCTCGTCTCCGTATTCTGGCAAGGCCTGGCAGATCCCATCAAGGATGAACTCTCTCACCAATCCAGGCCGGATCAATTGGAGGTCCTCATTGATTTGGCCGTCCAATGAATCAACGTATTCAGGTACGCCGCTCAGAGCGTTAGCGCACTCGCTTCCATAACTTTCAAGTTCCTTTCTCCAGTACTCCCAGCAGCACTCCTGCTCCCCCAAGTGCTACCACACCTCTTCGTCCTGCACTGGAGTTGCCAGAGCCAATGCAATTAGGGGTACAACGCATCCGCACACCGATACGGCAGTTCCGCCACGCCGGGGGATTGTGTTTCTACTGCGGATCCACGGAGCATCTGGTTCGGGAGTGTCCACTGCGTCCGAGAAACGGGAACACCCAGTGAGTACAGAAGTGCTCTCTCTGGGTGTAATGTCTCCACGTCCCCTTCATAAAGGTGAACTCCCTAAGAAACTTACATTTCCAGTCTCCCTTTCAGGCGATAAGTTCCAGACTTCTACCGCCGCTTTCATTGACTCAGGAGCTGGAGGTAACTTCGTGAACCTTGAATTCGCCAGGTTAAACCGCATACTGCTCGTGAGGAAGAAGGTTCCCATCGCACTCGTCGGTATCGATGGACGTCCTCTTACCCCGGCCCACATCTACTTAGAGACGGTCCCCTTGCTTCTGTCCTCACATCTGCACAAGGAGATCTTAGTTCTCGATGCCATTCACGCTCCTGGGATACCCATCACCCTTGGTCTTCCTTGGCTACAGCTTAACAATACTCTCATTGACTGGACTTCCTCTGCTCCCATCTCCTGGAGGCCGAGGTCAGGCGAGACTCATCAACTGCTAGCCAATACCTCTGTTCCCGAAGTTATTCTACCTTCTGTTTACCACCAATTCCGGGACATTTTCAATAAGGTACAGTCAGAACTTTTGCCGCCACACAGGACTTAGGATTGTCCGATCGATCTGGTTCCAGGTTACTCCCTACCCAAGTCCAAGACCTACCCCTTGTCGTTACCAGAATCTCACGCTATGGATGAATATATCCAGGAGAATCTCAAGAAAGGCTTTATTCGTCACTCCAATTCCCCAGCAGGGGCTGGGTTTTTCTTCGTCAAGAAAAAGGACGGGTCGTTGAGGCCTTGCATCGATTACAGGGGTTTGAACCACATAACTATTAAAAATCGTTACCCCCTTCCCCTTATTATCGAACTGTTCGATAAATTACAGGGGGCCAAGATTTTTTTCAAGTTGGATCTACGTGGTGTCTATAACCTGGTGCACATCAGGAAGGGGGATGAATGGAAAACGGCCTTCAACATGCGTAGTGGACACTACGAGTACCTTGTAATGCCTTTCGGCTTATGTAATGCTCCCGCTGTCTTCCAGGATTTCATCAATGACGTCTTTCGTAAGGTACTCAATATTTTTGTTATAGTATACTTGGATGATATCCTGATTTTTTCCACAGATCTCCAGGACCATATACGCCACACCTCCTACGTCCTTTCCCGTCTCCGTGAACACCATTTGTACGCCAAGCTCTAGAAGTGCACCTTCCATCAGACCTATACTCCGTTCCTGGGGTACATCATTTCAGATGAGGGGTTTATGATGGACTCCGGTAAACTTCAACCAGTCACTGAATGGCCAAGACCCAATTCTCTTAAGGCCATACAATGTTTTTTAGGGTTCGCTAATTACTATCGTAAATTTATACGTAATTTTTCTACTATTGTGGCACCCCTCACTGCGCTCACCTAAAAAGGAGCTGATCCTTCTGCTTGGTCATCCAAGGCCATCTCCGCCTTCGAGACACTCAAGGAAGCTTTTATATCCGCACCTATTCTCCGTCATCCCAACATTGAACTTCCCTTCATCCTGGAGGTCGATGCTTCTGATTGCGGCGCTGGAGCCGTTCTTTCTCAGAGACCCACACCTCAAGATAAGTTACATCCCTGTGCATAATTTTCCAAGAAATTCTCATCCGCCGAGAGGAACTATGACGTGGGTAACAGGGAACTTCTGGCCATGAAGATGGCTCTTCAAGAGTGGAGACACCTGCTGGAGGGGTCGAAAGAGCCGTTTACTATTGTCACGGACCACAAGAACCTTCTTTACATAGAAAACGCATGACGCCTTGGTCCACGACAAGCTCGTTGGGCTCTTTTTTTTCCTCGATTCGATTTTCACCTTTCCTATATCCCCGGGACCAAGAACGTAAAGGCAGACGCACTCTCCCGAATACATTCTTCTGAAGAGAGACCAGAGGAACCTTTGGAGACTATCCTTCCACAAGAGAGGATTCTCGCTACGTCTTCTTTCAAGAATCTTGACAAGATTTTGCACTCCCAGAGACGCATTCCCAAGGACTTGGTCGTTCCCGACAACAAACTCTTCGTACCTTCCAAATTTGTTCCAGAGGTCCTGTCTTGGGGTCACTCCTCTAAATCTGCAGGTCATCCAGGTTTTAAGAAGACTACTGATCTCATTCGTCGGAATTTCTGGTGGCCAAGGATGTCTCAAGATATTCTGGAGTTTACCCGCGCCTGCCCCACGTGCGCTCAAAGCAAGACTCTCCATCAAAAGCCTCAGGGTTTTCTGTTACCTCTTCCAGTTCCCGACTGCCCCTGGTCCCACATTTCGATGGACTTCATCGTGGAGTTGCCCAGGTCCAGAGGAATGAACACTATCTTGGTGGTCGTGGACAGGTTCTCAAAGATGTCTCATTTTATTCCATTTAAGGGATTACCCACCTCCCCCGCCCTTGCTGATATCTTTACGGAGCAGATTGTCCGGATTCATGGGATCCCTTCGTCCATTGTTTCTGACAGAGGTTCTCAGTTCGTATCCAAATTTTGGAGAGTTTTCACGAAGAGATTGGGCATCTCTTCTTCTTTCTCTTCCACCTATCATCCTCAGTCCAATGGACAAACGGAGAGAATCAATCAATCCCTTGAGAAGTACCTGAGATGTTTCATATCCGATTTCCAGGATGATTGGGCTCAACTCCTATCTTGGGCAGAGTACGCCGTCAATTCTGCCAAAAACGAGGCCACCCGGGAGTCGCCCTTCTTTATAAATTATGGGTTCCACCCTCCCTGTCTTCCCATCCCCAACATCCCTTCAGGAGTACCAGCCGTAGATGAACGCATTTCTTCCCTCCAAACCGCATGGTCCAGGATTCAGTCTACCCTTCTCGACTCCTCCCGCAGATCGAAACTACAGGCCGATCGTCGTCGTTAGGCGCCCAGTTACAAACCAGGGGATTTGGTATGGCTCTCCTCTAAGAATATCCACCTCAAAGTACCATCTCCTAAACTGGCACCTATGTTCCTGGGTCCCTTCCCTATTTGTGAACAAATCAATCCCGTGGCATTCCGGCTCCAACTACCACCCAGTATGAAGATTCCCAATATCTTTCATGTGTCCGTCTTAAAACCATTAATCTCCAGTCACTTCTTTTTCGTAAACCGGACCCCATTACTGTCCAAAATAACGAGGAATACGACGTTCACTCTCTTTTGGATTCTCGCCTATCCAGGGGCCAGCTCCAGTTCTTGGTGCAGTGGAAGGGCTTTGGCCCTGAAGAGAGATCCTGGGTACCTTCAAAGGACATTCATGCCCCGGCCCTTCTTAAGTCCTTCAAGAAAAAGTTTCCAGAGAAAACGTTCATGGACCATCCCGAGGCCGTTCCTGAAGAGGGGGGTACTGTCAGAAATCTGCGTTTTCCGCGCTCCCCACACAGAGCACACTCTCCCCTCAGGGAGTCCCTGGACACACAAAACAATCCTGCCTTACCGGCCTCCGCGGCTCCCCGCCCCTGCCGCCGTCGCGGGATCACTCGCGGGATTCCTCTGCTCAGCGCCGGGCGCGTCCACGCCCTCTCACGCGCACACCTGCACCATCCACTGGCTCGGTCCACGTGCGTACACGCGTTACGGAGCGCGCTCATTCTGCACACTCTTCTTCCTGTCCCCCGGACCTCAGGCTCCACCCCGCACACCGCACGGGCATACTCAGGTTACCAACAAGACTCACCTGGCCTGTTATGTCTGCACCAATCTGCAGTGTCTCCCTGTAGCTCTTCCTGTCCTGCCTCCGTTCCTAATTGGACCTTCCTGCTTTATCTAGCTCCTCTCTGCTCTCAGTCTTCTGGATTCTCTCAGTGTTTTCACAGGTTCTGACGTGGCTTGTACGACTACCCCCTCTGGCTCTCGATCTCGGCACTCTTTGGACAACGCTCACTCTGGTAACCCCTTGAACACGGCTTAGACTACGACCTATCTCCTCTCTCCACTCCCTGACCTCGGCAAGGCATTCTTCACTCTATCTCTACAACCGGTACCGGCAAGTATTGTCTACCTTACTACACCAGGCCTGGCAACACTTTATACCACACTCCGGACACGCTCCCTTTGCTGCGGGTGCGTGTATTACCACTTTCCCCTTCAGCTCAGGGGACGGGTCTGGTCTGCGGGCAGCACCGGCGTAACACACACACACTCTCTCTCAGACACACATACACTCTCTCTGACACACACACTCTCTCTCAGACACACACGGGGGGAAATCTGATTGGGGGGGATTGGAGCAGGTGCCCTCTGCAACTGCTGCTCGGTATGTGGGGAGGAGGACCGTGTAAGTGCGCGGGGGGGATCAGAGCAGGTACCCTCCTCCGCAACTGCTGCCCGGTGTGTGGAGGAGGACCGTGTAAGTGCGCAGGGGGGGGGGGAATCAGAGCGGAGGGGTAATCGGAGCAGGTGCCCTCCGCAACTGCTACTCGGTGTGTGGGGTGGAGGACCGTGTAAGTGCGCGGGGGGGGAATCAGAGCAGGGGGGGATCGGAGCAGGTGCCCTCCTCCGCAACTGCTGCCCGGTGTGGGGACGAGGATCGTGTAAGTGCGCGGGGGGGATTCTGAGCAGGGGGGGGATTGGAGGAGGTCCGTGGACGTGCACGGGGGGTGGGATCGGAGCAGGGGGGTGGATCGGAGGAGGTCTGTGGACATGCACGGGGGGTGGGATCGGAGCAGGGGGGATCGGAGCATGTGCCCACCTCCACAACTGCTGCCCGGTGTGGAGAATCGTATTGATGTGTTTCTCCCTCCGCAGACTCGCTCTTCTGTGGACGTGCGAAGGGGTGGGTGACCAAAAAAAAAATCTTGGCAGTATGCCAACACGAGGCAACCAATCAGGAAAGGGGGGGGTTTCCCCCCCTCCTTTCTTGCAGGCACAGTGCGAGCGCGCGAAGGCCCCCTGACGCACGGGGGCCGGACCAAATCATTCCGCGGGCCGGACGTTCCCCACCCCTGCTGTATACCTTTCCTTTCTAAAAATGGACAACTTTTTTTGAAGATATTTATTGTATCTGCCATCACAGTATTCATGTGTAATGAATTCTACATTTTCACTGTCCTTACTGAAAGAACCCTTTCCTTTGTTGCTGGTGAAATCTCCTTTCCTCCAACCTTAAGGTATGACCGCATGCAGGGCCGCCAACAGAAACCATGGGGCCCAGGACAAATGAAAGGAGCAAATACTTACCACTTGCTCCATGCAAGAAGAGGCGGGCCTCGCTTTGCCACCTCATATAGAGCTTGCTACGGGCCCAAAAAAAAATCCTGGCAGCGTGTTAACACGTGCCAGCCAATCAGGAGAGGGGGAGGTTTTTTTCTTCTTCTCTTTGCAGAGAAGCTGCCTGGCGCATCGCGAGCACGCTAAATCATGTCACCCCGTGGTGACCGGGCGACGGGATTTATCGAGAGGCGCGGCCACGCAGGGGGACCGGGCACCCTGACTCACGGGGCCCAGGACGCCAGTACCCTCTGTCCCCCGCTGTTGGCGGCCCTGACCGCATGCCGTTTGTACTGCCTTTGGGATGAATACTTCTATTAAAAGCTCTGTGTATTGTCCCCGAATATATTTCTATATAGTTTTCATATCCCCTCTTAGATGCCTCTTTTCTAATGTAAACAAATCTATTTTTTCTAGCCTCTCCTCATAAATCAGATTACCCATTCCCTTTATTCATTTGGTGGCTCTTCTCTGCACTTTTTCTAGTTCCATAATGTCTTTTTTATGGAGTGGTGCCCAAAACGGTACTCCATATTCAAGATGTTGTCTTAACAATGTTTTATAGAGGGGCATAATTATATTTACATCCTTTCCATCCATTCCCTGATTAATGCAAGGTAAGATCTTGTTTGCCTTTTCAGCTACTGCATGACGTTGGGCCCTATTGCTAAGCCTGCTGTCTACAAGCACTCCAAAGTCCTTCTCCATCAAGGATTCTCCTAATGTATCCCCATTTAATTTGCAAATTGCCTGTTTATTCTTGTTTCCCAAAGTCATAACCTTACATTTATTTGTATACAATCTCATCTGCTATTTACCTGCCCAAGTTTCCAGTCTCTCCAAGTCCTTTTGGAGAGAAATTACATCCTGCTGATTCTACTACTTTACACAATTTACTGTCATCAGCAAAGATTGAGACTTTGCTCTCGATGACAACATCAAAGTCATTAATAATTAAGTTAAAAACCAGCGGTCCCAGTAATGATCCTTGAGGTACGCCACTCACAACTTTAGCCCAACCTGAGAAAGTTCCATGTATTACAACTCTCTGTTCTCTATCCTTCAACTAGTTTTTAATCCATATGCAAATATTTGTACCCAGACCAATGTCCTTTATTGCATACTCTAACCTCTTGTGTGGAACCGTATCAAAAGCCTTTGCAAAATCTAAGTCGACCACATCAACTGCATTACCCTGGTCTAAATTCCTACTAACCTCCTCAAAAAAACTGATGAGGCTAGTTTGCAACGACCTATGCTTCATAAATCCATGCTGACTATTACTAATAATTTTGTTTTCTATTAAGTGTAGCCAGGTTACCTGATTGCTACTAATCTGCCCTTGTGCTGGCAGTAAACCCTGGTACAATCTGGTTGCCTGTAGTTGATATGGGGTTTTCCCCCTCTGAGGAGCTGCATTTGAGTGACAGCGGGAGGCGGTGACATCAGGTCCGGGCGTGACCAATCATGAGCCAGACCTGGTGCCCTCCTCCTGGCCATATTTAAGTGCAGTACCGCGCCAAATTAGTGAGTGCCTTCCCCCACTTGAGGAAGGCAGGTCACACATTGGAGAGGCCGAACATTGGGCCTTCTCCAGTCCTCTTCCCTCCGGGGGAGAGTGAGTGTGGACCAGCAGTGCGCAAACTGGAGGGCGGAGTGCAAGAATATTTCGGGGGGGCGAAGGCTACGTGCGGAGAAGCCTGGGGGCGGGCAGAGCTGTGCACGGGCGGCCAAGCTCAAGCTCCGTGCTGAGGCTGCTTCTGTGTGATCTCTGCCTGCAGCGGGGGCGGGGCCTTCCCTGCACACAGAAAGCCCCTCCTCCTCCTGTCCCAGTTTTCAGCCGACATGGGGGACTGGAGAAAGTAAGTGAGAGAGAGAGAGAGAGTGTGTGTGTTTGTGTGTGTGTGTCAGTGTCAGTGTCGGTGTCAAGAGAGACATGGAGAGGTGGGAGACGTATTGGGGGGAGGGGGAGAGAAAGAGAGACATGGAGAGGTGGGAGACATTGGGGGATAGAGACATGGAGAGGTGGGAGACATATTGGGGGGAGTGAGAGACATGGAGAGGTGGGAGACATATTGGGGGGAGAGAGAGCGACATGGAGAGGTGGGAGACATATTGGGGGAGGGGGAGTGAAAGAGATACATGGAGAGTTGGGAGACATATTGGGGGAGGAGAGAGAGAGATATGGAGAGGTGGGAGACATATTGGGGGAGGGGGAGAGAAAGAGAGACATGGAGAGGTGGGAGACATATTGGGGGGAGGGGGAGAGAAAGAGACATGGAAAGGTGGGATACATATTGGGGGAGGGGGGAGAGAAACATGGAGAGGTGGGAGACATATTGGGGGAGGGGGAGAGAAAGAGACATGGAGAGGTGGGAGACATATTGGGGGAGAGAAAGAGACATGGACAGGTGGGAGACATATTGGGGGAGGGGGAGAGAAAAAGAGTCATGGAGAGGTGGGAGACATATTGGGGGAGGGGGAGAGAGAGACATGGAGAAGTGGGAGACATTGGGGGCAGGGGGAGAGAAAGAGACATGGAGAGGTGGGATACATATTAGGGGAGGGGGATAGAAAGAGAGACATGAGAGGTGGGAGACATTGGGGGAGGGGGAGAGAAAGAGAGACATGGAGAGGTGGGAGACATATTGGGGGAGAGTGAGATAGAGACAATTGAGAAGTGGGAGACATATTGGGGGAGGGGGAGAGAAAGAGACATGGAGAGGTGGGAGACATATTGCGGGAGGGGGAGAGAAAGAGAGACATGGAGAGGTGGGAGACATTGGGGGAGGGGGAGAGAAAGAGACATGGAGAGGTGGGAGACATATTGGGGGAGTGGGAGAGAAAGAGACATGGAGAGGTGGGAGACATATTGGGGAAGGGGGAGAGAAAGAGACATGGAGAGGTGGGAGACGTATTGGGGGGAGGGGGAGAGAAAGAGAGACATGGAGAGGTGGGAGACATTGGGGGATAGAGACATGGAGAGGTGGGAGACATATTGGGGGGAGTGAGAGACATGGAGAGGTGGGAGACATATTGGGGGGAGAGAGAGCGACATGGAGAGGTGGGAGACATATTGGGGGAGGGGGAGTGAAAGAGACATGGAGAGGTGGGAGACATATTGGGGGAGGGGAAGAGAAAGAGACATGGAGAGGTGGGAGACATATTGGGGGAGGGGGAGAGAAAGAGAGACATGGAGAGGTGGGAGACATATTGGGGGGAGGGGGAGAGAAAGAGACATGGAAAGGTGGGATACATATTGGGGGAGGGGGGAGAGAAACATGGAGAGGTGGGAGACATATTGGGGGAGGGGGAGAGAAAGAGACATAGAGAGGTGGGAGACATATTGGGGGAGAGAAAGAGACATGGACAGGTGGGAGACATATTGGGGGAGGGGGAGAGAAAAAGAGTCATGGAGAGGTGGGAGACATATTGGGGGAGGGTGAGATAGAGACATGGAGAGGTGGGAGACATATTGGGGGAGGGGGAGAGAAAGAGACATGGAGAGGTGGGAGACATATTGGGGGAGGGGGAGAGAAAGAGAGACATGGAGAGGTGGGAGACATTGGGGGAGGGGGAGAGAAAGAGACATGGAGAGGTGGGAGACATATTGGGGGAGTGGGAGAGAAAGAGACATGGAGAGGTGGGAGACATATTGGGGGAGGGGGAGAGAAAGAGACATGGAGAGGTGGGAGACATATTGGGGGAGGGGGAGAGAAAGAGAGACATGGAGAGGTGGGAGACATTGGGGGAGGGGGAGAGAAAGAGAGACATGGAGAGGTGGGAGACATATTGGGGGAGGGTGAGATAGAGACAATTAAGACGTGGGAGACATATTGGGGGAGGGGGAGAGAAAGATACATGGAGAGGTGGGAGACATATTGGGGGAGGGGGAGAGAAAGAGAGACATGGAGAGGTGGGAGACATTGGGGGAGGGGGAGAGAAAGAGACATGGAGAGGTGGGAGACATATTGGGGGAGTGGGAGAGAAAGAGACATGGAGAGGTGGGAGACATATTGGGGGAGGGGGAGAGAAAGAGACATGGAGAGGTGGGAGACATATTGGGGGAGGGGGAGAGAAAGAGAGACATGGAGAGGTGGGAGACATTGGGGGAGGGGGAGAGAAAGAGACATGGAGAGGTGGGAGACATATTGGGGGAGTGGGAGAGAAAGAGACATGGAGAGATGGGAGACATATTGGGGGAGTGGGAGAGAAAGAGACATGGAGAGATGGGAGACATATTGGGGGATTGGGAGAGAAAGAGACATGGAGAGATGGGAGACATATTGGGGGAGTGGGAGAGAAAGAGACATGGAGAGGTGGGAGACATTGGGGGAGGGGGAGAGAAAGAGACATGGAGAGGTGGGAGACATATTGGGGGAGGGGGAGAGAGACATGGAGATGTGGGAGACATATTGGGGGAGGGGGAGAGAAAGAGACATGGAGAGGTGGGAGACATATTGGGGGAGGGGGAGAGAAAGAGACATGGAGAGGTGGGAGACATTGGGGGAGGGGGAGAGAAAGAGACATGGAGAGGTGGGAGACATATTGGGGGAGGGGGAGAGAAAGAGACATGGAGAGGTGGGAGACATATTGGGGGAGGGGGAGAGAAAGAGAGACATGGAGAGGTGGGAGACATTGGGGGAGGGGGAGAGAAAGAGACATGGAGAGGTGGGAGACATATTGGGGGAGTGGGAGAGAAAGAGACATGGAGAGATGGGAGACATATTGGGGGAGTGGGAGAGAAAGAGACATGGAGAGATGGGAGACATATTGGGGGATTGGGAGAGAAAGAGACATGGAGAGATGGGAGACATATTGGGGGAGTGGGAGAGAAAGAGACATGGAGAGGTGGGAGACATTGGGGGAGGGGGAGAGAAAGAGACATGGAGAGGTGGGAGACATATTGGGGGAGGGGGAGAGAGACATGGAGATGTGGGAGACATATTGGGGGAGGGGGAGAGAAAGAGACATGGAGAGGTGGGAGACATATTGGGGGAGGGGGAGAGAAAGAGACATGGAGAGGTGGGAGACATTGGGGGAGGGGGAGAGAAAGAGACATGTAGAGGTGGGAGACATATTGGGGGAGTGGGAGAGAAAGAGACATGGAGAGGTGGGAGACATATTGGGGGAGTGGGAGAGAAAGAGACATGGAGAGGTGGGAGACATATTGGGGGGGAGGGGAGAGAGAGAGACATGGAGAGGTGGGAGACATATTGGGGGAGGGGGAGAGAGACATGGAAAGGTGGGAGACATATTGCGGGGAGGGCGAGAGAGAGAGACATGGAGAGGTGGGAGACATATTGGGGGAGGGGGAGAGAAAGACATGGAGAGGTGGGAGACATATTGGGGGGAGGGGGAGAGAAAGACATGGAGAGGTGGGAGACATTGGGGGAGGGGGAGAGAAAGAGACATGGAGAGGTGGGAGACATATTGGGGGAGGGGGAGAGAAAGAGAGACATGGAGAGGTGGGAGACATTGGGGGAGGGGGAGAGAAAGAGACATGGAGAGGTGGGAGACATATTGGGGGAGGGGGAGAGAAAGAGACATGGAGAGGTGGGAGACATTGGGGGGAGGGGGAGAGAAAGACATGGAGAGGTGGGAGACATATTGGGGGAGGGGGAGAGAAAGACATGGAGAGGTGGGAGACATATTGGGGGAGGGGGAGAGAAATAGAGACATGGAGAGGTGGGAGACATTGGGGGAGGGGGAGAGAAAGAGACATGGAGAGGTGGGAGACATATTGGGGGAGGGGGAGAGAAAGAGAGACATGGAGAGGTGGGAGACATTGGGGGAGGGGGAAAGAAAGAGACATGGAGAGGTGGGAGACATATTGGGGGAGGGGGAGAGAAAGAGACATGGAGAGGTGGGAGACATTGGGGGGAGGGGGAGAGAAAGACATGGAGAGGTGGGAGACATATTGGGGGAGTGGGAGAGAAAGAGACATGGGGAGGTGGGAGACATTGGGGGGAGGGGGAGAGAAAGACAAGGAGAGGTGGGAGACATATTGGGGGAGGGGGAGAGAAAGAGACATGGAGAGGTGGGAGACATATTGGGGGAGGGGGAGAGAAAGACATGGAGAGGTGGGAGACATATTGGGGGAGGAGGAGAGAAAGACATGGAGAGGTGGGAGACATATTGGGGGAGGGGGAGAGAAAGACATGGAGAGGTGGGAGACATATTGGGGGAGGGGGAGAGAAAGAGACATGGAGAGGTGGGAGACATATTGGGGGAGGGGGAGAGAAAGAGACATGGAGAGGTGGGAGACATATTGGGGGAGGGGGAGAGAAAGAGACATGGAGAGGTGGGAGACATATTGGGGGAGGGGGAGAGAAAGAGACATGGAGAGGTGGGAGACATATTGCGGGAGGGGGAGAGAAAGAGAGACATGGAGAGATGGGAGACATTGGGGAGAGGGAGAGAAAGACATGGAGAGGTGGGAGACATATTGGGGGAGGGGGAGAGAAAGATGGCTAAACGGAGGGATGAAGGTCAGACAGAGATGGCAGAATTGAGGGGCTTGGGAGGATGAGTTTTGGGGGGCTGAGGGTTATTCTTTGGGTCAGGGGGGTCACTTGAGAGTATTGATCAGCAGGGGAGATTCATCAGTACCCCCCTTGAGTTTGGTTATGGGGGTCCCTGGTCCCTGGGCAACATTTAAAACGGGAATAAATAAATAATAATACATGAAACTGGTAGGTAGGAGAGGATGACACTGGGGAAAGCAAATGGAAGAAGGGAAAAAGGGGAGAGGGAAGGGATTTAGCAAAGAGGTGGATGAATGCCCCCTCAAATGGATTGCCTTTGTGCACCAGAAAAAAAACATATTACCAGATGCCAGCAAACAATAAAATAAACAGTGATCCAATACTACTATACTGCCTGCGCCAACGCCTGCAGCCCAAGCGATTTGTGAACTTGGCTGCAGGAGTTTGTAGACACGTGTCGTGCACGTCACAAAGCTGATTCGCCCTCATTGGCTGAACCAGCTCACGTGCGCTGACGTTATGTGATTTTGATTACATCAGGCAGGGGGGGGGGGCGAGAAATTTCATGGATGAAAAGGGGGGCTCGGCATAAAAAGTTTGCTCACCCCTGGACTGTAGACCATACCTTTGCCTCTGCTAGGGAGGCAGGGAAGAGCTAGGATGGCTGCGGGTGCCCTGTAATGACGGCCTAGGGACCATTCTTCCTGGGTAACTGAGAGACTGCATTGGGCAGAACCCGGCCGTTGTTCCTGTACTGTACAGAAGAGTAATAAACCGTTCCTGTTTGCATATACCTCCTGCCTGGTGCGTGACCTTACTGGGGGGAGAGGTAATAGTTCTACCGTGGGAGATCACCTTCAGTTCCTGGAGCCTACGTCAGATGGAGGCGCTGCACTGCTAAAGAGATATGAAGGGTATGAACCCCAGAAGCCTAGTCCTATGTCCCCACTACCGCCGGCGGACGACTCGCCCTCCTGTTACCAGCAGGTATCATGCACCACACGACCAGTAATGGCCAAATCTCCCACCGGGTGGGGGAAACACCGTTACATAAGAATTCCTGAATATTATCCCATAATAAACCTAGTTGTTTCAAGTGTATCAATTGTGCTACTGTATATGCAGACATATGGTAACTCAACCCACGTTTAGGCATCTGCACTGCAGCTTCCCTATGTAGCCAGGGTCCCTCCGGTCCCCCTGTCTGCCGGTTTCTTTCCCCCTTGCGTGCCTGCTGCTGCGGTGGCAGCTGCGGCAGGACACCGCCATGTTTAATGTGTTCGCGCATGTGCGGAGGCTTGCGCGTAATCAGAGCAGTCGTGGCGGGCATGTTGTGGTTAGTGCGAGGTTTGCGCAATGCGCAGAGGTTGGCAAGGGTAGAGGTGGCCATTACATGTGTGCAAGAGCTCTTGGAAGTTGCGCATGCTCAGTTAAGAGTAGCGGCGGCCATTACAGATTCAGACATGCGCAGTAATGATCGCGCACGCGGTCCCCATAGGAAAGAGCTGTACCAAGGACTACAATTCCCAGCAGCCTCTGGGGACTGCACTTTCACCCTGGTCACAGGCAGCCAGAAGCCAATAAGGCTGACAGATTCTCATGCTGCAAAGTTGCAACAATGTTGTGTACAGACAGGGATTGTCAGTTAGGAGCTGGGACACAGAGAGGGGAGGGTGTGTTTGTGCAGGGAGGAAAGTAGCCTTCTGCACTAGGCCAGAAGTCTCCACTTAGGCCCCATCTAGACCACCCTCCCCTTCAGCTTGTGACTGCTTTAGGGAAGGCCCCTTAGGTAGGGACCTTGCCCTGTTAGTAGTCAGTTCAGTCAGTGACACAGCTGCAGTGCTGTGTGCTCTGACAAGAAGTGTCAGTGTTGCAGTGGATCATTCTCTGCAGAGCAGAGAAAGAGACAGTCTGAGCGGTGAGCTTGCTCAGAAGGAGACCCCCATCGCTGAGGCTTCGGCGCTGGACACAGACGGTCCTCTTCCACAGTTCTGCGGTACCAGTTGCTGGAAGCACCGGGCAGGTATTATCCAAGTCACCAAGTGCACTACCTATACACTTCATCTTAGTGGGCAGCGCTGTCCCACACGTGGGTGGGGTTGTGAGACTCTTGGGACTTGGGGTACAAGGACTTTAGGAATACTGTTTGGGGTTAAGGCCCTGTGAGGTGTGTGGATAGTTGTGCTTAGTAGTGTTACAGGGTGACACTGAAGTTACATACGGTTGATGTCATATTGTTGATGCATGTGTATTGTGTTATCCGCCCATATAGTAAACCTGTGTTATATGTACCTTTGTGTATGTGGTTCATATATGTGGGTCCTGTGTAGGGGACATTCTACACTCCTAGAATCCTGCACAGGTGGAGGCACTGTAATTAGAAGATCGTTCCAGAGGATTCACCCCAGGCTCTCACTAGCGGAGGCTCAGACCTCCTGTGAGCCTGACAGGTATACTGCACCACACCTGGTAACATATAGGTTCCCCCTCACATACACTCTATATGCGATTGGATGGGGGAATACCCGTTACACCTATATGCATCAAACACCACCTTGCTTGTTTAAGCCAGTTCATTGTATATATCATTCTTTGCCCATGCAGATTAGTGTATTTGGGCAAAACTGAGAGATCCCTGCATGAACATTTGGCTTGACATAGATCTGCCATTTGAGCAACCTTTTAAAAGATGGAGATGGAGAAGGGTAGAAACGAGATAGAGAAAATGAGACAAGGTGATGGTCAGAGAGAGGAAAGGGGGAAATGGAGAAATCAGAGAGAGAAAAGTTTTTAGTGAAAACCAGATTTAGATAGTGACCATCCTTGTGGGTGCTAGCAGCAGTCCAATGTTGAAGGCCAAAAGAAGAGGTTAGAGAGAGAAAGCGGGAAGACCAAGGGAGAGAGGGGTCATCAATGTGGCAGTTGAAGTCCCCAAGGAGAAGAACATGAGAGTCTAAAGAGAGAAAGAAACAGAGCCAGGATTTAAAGTGAGAAAGGCAGAATGGGAATGAGTAGAGGTAGGTGGGCGATAGATGACCGCCACGTGGACAGGGAGGGAAGAGAAGATCTGGACAGTGTGAGCCTCAAAGGAGGGAAAAGTAAGAGAGGAGGGAATTGGAAGGGTTCGGTAATGGCAAAGAGAGGAGAGGAGGAGCCACATGCCTCCAACCCTGCCACCAGGGCGTGGAGTGTAGGAGAAAGAAAGGCCACCATAAGAGAGGGCAGCTTCCAGAGCAGAGTCAGACTGAGTGAGCCAAGTCTCAGTTATGGCAAATAGGAGCAGAGAGTGAGAGAGAAAGAAGTTATGCACAGAGAGAGAATCTGAAAACAAGTGAGGTCATAGCAAATATAAATAGTAAAGGCGGCATCACAGCTATAGTAAACTGCTGAGACGTGCAGTCTGGGATAGATAATATCCTCCTTTCCAGCATAGATCAAATGCAGGAATCAGGACCAGTTGAGGTGTTGTCCACTTGTTCACTCCTTTTAAACTTCAGCACTAACATTCTACTTTAAACCTGGCTACTTCAAACCTGGCTGCAGACCGCAAGGCTGCTGTGTGCTTACTTATATACTTCTAAAATGTCACCTGACTGGCCCAACCAACTTCATTAGCACATGTGAGGGACATTAAAAGAGATGGCTTTTCTAGGCAGGGTGCTGTCCTGCCCATGTGTGAAAGCTGAATTTCAAGGGATGATGTGAAGACAGACAATTCAAATATTGTTG
Organism: Ascaphus truei; assembly: GCF_040206685.1. Classification (NCBI taxonomy): domain Eukaryota; kingdom Metazoa; phylum Chordata; class Amphibia; order Anura; family Ascaphidae; genus Ascaphus; species Ascaphus truei. The sequence continues at coordinate 281,737,995 of NC_134487.1, forward strand.
TACCTAGCTAGAACTTAAATAGACGCAGCAGGGGATGATTTGAAGACGGACAGACACTTTTATATGTAAATGTATACGTAAGGTACCTGTTTCGTGTAATAACATATCTTTTGGAGATGGCTTATACAAAATGAGCAAACTAGGTTTTCATGCCAGCCCATGATGTGGTTCCTTTTACCTCATTTCACATCTATCTGGATGGACAATAATTTGTAAAGTTTTTACTCCGACAGATACATCAATTTGGTTGATGTGTTCAATAACAACTTTAGCAGCCTTTCTCAGTTGTGCTACCTTGGCTTTGAGTTTTATCTCTAGCCAGCACATTGATCGATTGATTGAACTTTTATGTTTATGCCACATACCTTATACTATTATTTAGTAACCAGATGATCTGTTTAATAGCCTGAGTGCACATTTGCAGTTTCAGACCGCGGCTCCGCTCACGCCTGGGGGTTACCTAGCAACTGATAATTTATTCTCTGCATGAACACATGCTTTCACTAAAGGCGTCTTGCTGTTACTTAGAAACTAGATAGCTGCATCCAGCTCACAGTTCCACACTTGCTATATGGGCTGTGATTTTGGGGGTATTTATGGTATTTTTGCACTGCACTTGTATGTTTTGAAAAACGTTATTTATTTATTTAACCAAAATGTCAATTTTATTATTTCTTAAAAAAAATTTCATTAAACTTTTTTCCTACTTTTTAAATACTTTGTGTTTTTGTTTATTCTATATAAATATATATAGAACACATACAATCCCGACCAGAAGGCCAGGGTAGGTACAAGAGCACTGCAGAGCCCCACCCAGATGCACCCAACCTGTTTTGACCTTTTGGGTCTCATCAGTGCAAGGTTGGTTGCTGACTATACAACATAAAACTGATAACGGGTATAACCGGACATTAAAAACGTTATGATGGGTAAAAAAAAAAAGTGACAAAAACCTTCCACCATACAGTATATAGCAAATAAAAATACCACTTGTGGTACATTAGCATGTCTCAGGTCTGCAACCCTGTCCTTCCCCATTGTCGATTAGCAAACTGCTTCCACTGCAGTCAGGGATTCTGGGTAATTACATGCAAAGGTTGTCACTCTTTGCCAGATTTACTGAGTAAAGAGAAATTGTGACGAACAACAGCAGAGCAGAGAAACTAGGCAAGTAAGTTTCAAAGAGAGAAAAAGAGCTGGAGGAATAAATGCATTTTATTATTATACAGTACATGATATTTATTATATTTCATTAAAGGAGTCATTTTAAACTTTTAGTATATTGTACATTTTAAACTAGCATTATGCGAAAATGACACTAAAAGAAAAACAAATGAAACTGATGCTTGCATTTGCTGTAGATATGATAAATATGAACAGAGAAATCTACTTCCTTTAGAGCAGGGCTGTCAAACACGCGGCCTACAAGGTGTGACCATGTGGCCCGCGTCTGCTCAGCAGAGTTGCAGGCAGGCACCTCCCAAGACACCCTCGAGCAGGCCCCCTCTGATAGCATCCTCCAGAAGGCCCCCTTCTGTTGATCTGGTTTACCGGGCCCGGGACAGGAGTCCCCCTGTCGGTGGCACTGACCAAGGCTAATACTGTGCCCGCCTTGTCCTTCCCCAGGGAGTGTGCGCCAGGGAGCAGGACCACAGCACGTTGCCCGTGACCTCATGAGGGTCCTGGCTGAAGCCAATGCTCAGGTTGGACAGGACCTGAGTGGCCGGGGTGAATACCCTGAATGGAAGGCTGCAATGCTGTGATGAAACTCTGCAGAGTGCGAGAAGGTAAGTCCACCTACACTCCCAATCCCTCTGATCGCCACGCCATACCAGAGCAGAAAAAAGAAAGTTGAGAGAGAAAAGGGTGAGGGGGGGGGGAGAAAGAAGAAGGGGTGATGGTGGGAGAGAGAGGAAAGGGTGATGGGGGAGAGAGTGGAAGGGGTAATGGGGGGAAAGAGAGGAAGGGGTGATGGTGGGAAAGAGAGGAAGGGGTGATGGTGGGAAAGAGAGGAAAGAGTGATGGGGAAAGAGAAGGAGTGATGGGGGGAGAGAGAGGAAAAGGTGATAGGGTGGAGTGATGGGGGAGAGAGGGATACCAGTGACATATACATATTTTTAATAAGGAAAGGTCAAGAAAAAAGCGTACAAGTAGATTATAGTGACTGTTGATTTATTTAATTTTTTTCTGGTGCGTCCTGAGTCTGGCATTCGGATTTAAGAATTGCCCCCAAGCTATTCTGAGCTTGATGGGCCTGCTCTAGAGCATCATAGCCTTTGGGTAACATTGTCCTTGTGTTTCATGGAGTCCTGGACACAGCTGTAAGACACATAAAATGTGTAACTTATGAATCTACATAGAGACGGGCAAATATGGGTCATTTGATGAATGTATTCTGCGTATTTTCTATTAAATGTAGGATTTTTCCTACAAGCTTTGTTTCCCAAGCTTTATAAATGATTTGCCCTTCTGCTCTGTGTTTCATGCATTTTCCATTCATGCATGGAGTTCAGGGAGGATGTTTAGAAATTAACTACTGTCTTTCTAAAGTTTGGGTTTAATTGGCTTTCGAAGGACCCGGCTAGCTGCTTCACACATGGGACTTACCTCTTCCAAAGACGCAGCTAACTGCTGCACACATGGAACTTACCTCTTCCAAAGACGCAGTTAACTGCTGCACACATGGGACTTACCTCTTCTAAGGACGCAGCTAACTGCTGCACACATGGGACTTAGTTCTTCTAAGGACGTGGCTAGCTGCTGTAAACATGGGACTTACGTCTTCTAAGGACGCGGCTAGCTGCTGCCTACATAGGACTTGCCTTCTACAATCTTCATATTGACAAAACGCCTTCAAATCAGCTCCTGTTGAAATGCATTAGAACTGATCCTCTCCAAAGTGTTGTGGTGTCCAACTGAGTGTAGAAGTATTTGTCTACTAAATACAAGTTAGCCATGACTTTTGAAGGAAATCTCTTGTATCTGCAAGAGACGTTATAATTTAACTAAGAGAATAATCAGTTTCCCCTGTTTCTTCAGGGCTTGGGGGAATTTCAAGAGATCCTCGCAGAAATTATTTTCGTGGTGGTGGAAGTTTCCGTGTCGTTTTGTTTACTTTACTAAATCTAATTCAAATATTTAGCATTCACCTATATTTATGCAATCTGAATGCTATCGTCAGATAGCAGCAGCTGCTACAGCTGTTCAACATTTTGTTTTCACATGGTTTGCAGTCACCTGTTTATCACTCCTCCAAGGCCAGGAGTGGGCTTTACAAGTACAGAAGACCCCTAGTCCCAGTGCGAGTCCGTGCGACCTCCTCACAGCACTGTGTCTCATTCCTACGAACGTTTCTCTCCTTGCGTTCTATTCCTTTTCAAATATGAAGGACTATTTTCTTATTTTGGCTTTGGTTGGGTTCTGCACCGGACAGTCACGACTAGGTAAGAGATTACGAATATCCTGAAAGGGCCGTGAACACATTATGGCATCCACATTTTATCAGAAATATCTCAAGGTTCCAGGAAGTTTTGATTTTAACACTGCAAGAGATGTGTGCAGAGGTATGCAATGGAGACCGTTTTAAAGGTGAAATGAATATACCTGTAAGGCTTTATTGAATGTTCCTTTAAAGAATACAGCAAACAAAGAAAAAAAATTACAAGCCCCTATCTCTTTGTAAGGGCTAACTTACTCCCCCAGAACCTATCTGCAAGACTGGAGGGATATTCCCATTATCAGCCTATCACCCCAAAGTCTCAGGTGGGGGGGATACCTTAAGCAGGTGGCCCTCCATGTCAGTCTCTGGCAGGTTCCTGGGTCCTCTGTGCCCAGGTAATATAGGTATCTGGGTGTCTTGATCTCAGAACAGCCTTTGTGCTCAAGACAGTGTCTATGTGCAGGCTTCTCTGCTTTCCTGTGTCAGCCCTATTGTGAACTCAGGAATCCCTTTCCTGTTTCTCACATCAGGCTTTTCTAAAAGTCATAATCAGCCAGGTGGAATCTGGTTGAATGCCTGTGTGCACTTAACCAGCACACTGCTGGATTTAGAGGCAGTTTCCCTCAAACGGTGATAAGTCCCTGTTACAAACACGCATTTATATGAAGTCTCCAATTGGTGCATCAACATAAAAAAAATAACACGGCAGACATAATCCCTTATAGCTGGCACATTTCATGTCCCTGCCCTGCCCATAACCTGCCGGTTTATCATAATCGGTTTAATGGATTAAGTCTTGGTTAATTGCAGCTTCTTCTTCTTCTGACACACAAAAATGTTAAATAACTTTATAACGTTTGTTTTCATTTATTGAGGGCTCACTGAAGAGGGAGTGTCATTATCTAGTTTCTTTCAGGGCCATGTTAATGTAACAATGTTCCTCTACAATTATATTCCCATCACAGAACCAGCTAGGAAAGGGGTAGGATAATGGCAGAGGTCAGGATCTAGCAGGGTTTAAGATCAGCAAAGGGCAGAAGATCACTGAAGTGAAATAACTCCCAAGGCCCAATTTACAGTGTACCTTTTCAGACTGATGCAACAGATTCAGATTTGGCTAGTATTGCATGTTAAATACTTTAAAATACTTCAAGTACTGGAGTCACTTCACTTTATCTCAGATGTCTCAAACTCAGTACTCAAGGGCTACCAACAGGCCAGCTTTTATGGATATCCCTGCTTCAGCACGCGTGGCTCAATAAGTGGCTCAGTTGAAGACTGAGCGACTGATTGAGCCACCTGTGCTGAAGCTGGGATATCGATAAAACCTGGTCTGTTGGTGGACCTTCAGGCCTGAGTTTGAGACCCCTGCTTTATCTTAAGTTTAGGGCTTTATTCTATGTACACCAGGAGCGGCCAACTCCAGTCCTCAAGGGCTACCAACAGCTCAGGTTTCAGGATATACCTGCTTCAGCACAGATGAAATGTTTACCATGTGGAAAAAAACTAAGGGTGAGGGGTATAAACACCATATAATAAGTCGAATGATGCACAGATATTGAGAGGGGCCTTTTCACCCCAAGGGCTATAAGATGAACACGCTAAAGTTAATGGGGGAGGGGAGGGAGAGAAACTCCTGAAAATAGCAGAAGTAGATATATATATATATATATATATATATATATATATATACATACACACACACACACACACACACACAACTTTCCATGTAACCATGGTAATTTCAAACCAGGTATTCCACACAGCACACCCTATTTTAAATGCAGTACATTAACATGCTCTATTGTGCAATGTATTGAAATTGATTCAAGTAATAAAAAAAGTTCAATGAGGCCATTGTATGATTGTCTGTGTGTGTGCATGTGTGTGACAATAATACAATGGCCGCATTGAACTATTTTTATTACTTGAATCAATTTCAATACATTGCACAATGGATCATGGTAACGTACTGCGTATAAAATAGGGTGCGCTGTGTGGCATACCTGGTTTGAAATGGCCCTGGTTAACATGGCAAGATTAGAGAGCTATCTATTGCTTCTCACTGTTTAATGACTGAGGTCAATCAGAGAGCTGAGGAACCAGGGCTACTGCATTATTGAATGTGGTATTCCCATGTAGACAGGAAGCAGCAGCAGCAGCATGAGATGAAGGTGTGTGTTTGTGTGTGTGTGTGTGTGTGTGTGTGTGTGTGTGTGTATCAGCCCAGGTACATTGGGTGCACAAACGGTGCTTATTGTGGGAATGGAATGAACCATACAACCAATTGCCTGGATGATCATCCCTACTTTATTTAATAGTAACTACTCCTGATGTGTGATAAAAGATGAATAAAATCAAATAACAGACTTCATGGTATGAATTGGACATTATCTGCTTTCTCCTGAAACCAAAAAAGTACTTCCCCCTATATATGAGAAATTACGTTTTTCAAAGAAAAAACATATTATGTCAAGGTAAAGAGGAGTAAAGATTGGAAGAAAAAACTGGGATCCTTGCTGATAAATACAAATGAAAGGTTAATACAAATTAAAAGAGACCATTGTGCTTCTCACTGCATTTTATTAATTAGAATTTCTGCCCAACAGTTTGTTTTGGTCAACACTCACTTCTAGGTATTATTATATTTAATGTGGGATAATACCATAACATATGCATATTATCAAATGTAAGGAGATAAGGAAGACCCTGCCCCAACATAGAATGGAAGAGTTTAGAGGCACAACATTTAGTGGTGGGGAAAAAGGATGGTGCTGATGAGGTTTTTACGAGTGACCTTGGCCATTGGACGGACATCTTTTCCATTAGTATTAGATGTGTAATGGCATGGTGATGGCTAGAGAAGGCAAGTCATGATTTAGATAAATAACTAAATATTTCCCATGTGTAGCCAGACTTGTTTAAGAGCGGTTTAGCTGCATTTAGTTAGGACGAGGAAGACACTGTAAAAATAGACTTAACTTGAATACTACTTCTCTCCAGGCTCCTACAACATTGACCCTGCTGTGTCAGTGTCCGGCTTATCCTCAGGAGCTTACATGGCCAACCAATTCCACATTGCCCATTCCCGGAGGATCGTGGGAGCTGCCATGTTTGCTGGAGGTATCAGAAATACATGTTACTTTTGTCGTCATCTTCACATTTTCTTTTCATATACTACTGTATAACATATGGGAAGACAATAATTAGGATTAGCTGGTTATAAAATGATAGTAAATAAAAATATCACTTGTGAGCACATTCGCATGTCTCAGACAGGCCTGCTTTTCACCATGATCTCTTAGCATACATTGCTTCCACTGCAGCCCGGGATTCTGGGAAATGATAAGCAAATGAGCAGTAAAATGATGAGTTTGAATAAAGTTGCTAACAACAGTTTTCCTAATCGCTAAAATCAGTCGAAAGAATTGTTCCTGCTTTAGCTAGAGGAGCAAGGACAACCTGTAACATATTCAGACTAAAATCTTCAATAACAAAGCAATTGACAGGAAATCACCACGGCCCCTCTCCATTATTACAGAATCACGATCAGTCTGTAATTACATACAGTAGTTACATAGTAGATGAGGTTGAAAAAAGACATATGTCCATCGAGTTAAAGCTATGCTAAATTTAGATGACAGATACAGTACTTATACTATATTTCTATTTACAGTATTTTAATCCAGTGGAAGGCAAACAAATAACCCTAGTGAAATAGTGAAATATCCTCCAATGCTGTCTCATAAAAGGAAAAATAAATCCCTTCCTAACTCCAATATTGGCAATCTGAATTCTCCCTGAATCAACATCCTTCCCATGTTTCCTTATTTGGTATATCCCTGTATACTGTACCTTTCCTTTCTAATGATGTCCTCATCTTGGTGTCTGATGCCAACTGCAATCTCACATTCCTGTTAGTACATATTTTCTTTGTGACTTTTATTACAAGTCTTATATTTGTGTCCAAATCAAATATAATCAGCCCCAGGCTGCATAGTACAAACCACTGATCCATAAGAACTATCATTCACAGCACAGGAAGCTGTATCGGGTTCTAAACTGAGCTTCTGCTCCATTATAGGAATGAAAGAAATGGCTGGTGACTTATTTTAGTATCCTCAAGAGAGTCAGAGAAAATGCCGGCGCCACTCATACAATTACAACATTATCCTTGATTAACCTATGAGAATCTTGGCTCTTGTGTCTGATTCTATAAAGTCCAAACCGTTCAATCTCATCGAGATCAGTCCAACATTACCATTCAAGTCAGTGGATTTTTTACTTTATTGAATCAGCCCCTTCTTGCCAGTACAAAACTTGAGAAAAACTTTCTCCCCACAGATTAATTCTGACCTTTTGCACAGATCAACATTTGGGATCAACTCCAACCTCTTCTTAATAAGTCATGCTCATTAATTAGTAATCAAATAAAAATATGATTATGTTATTCCCCCTCCCAATAAGACAGCACTAATACATCTGTAATAGAATAACTGGGGTTGTTTGTTATAATTGAGACATCCATTGAGGTTATGCAGAAACCCTCATCTAAAATATCTCCTTTCCTATTGTATTTTTTTGCAGGTCCATATTACTGTGCAGTGGGGAATATGATGACCGCTTTAAACGCTTGTAGCAAATTCCCTACAAGTATTAATGTCAACAGCCTAAAGACATATACTCAGACTTACGCCAACTCTGGGCTCATTGATCCTGTATCAAATTTGGCAAATGATAAAGTGTTCATATTTGCGGGGTCTCGCGATACCGTTGTAGTTCCAGGTGAGTCATAGACATGTATATACTTTAGGGTACAATGGGTGTGGAGCAGGGAGTATAAACTGTGCAGGATGGAGAGCGATGTCCCCAAGGCTGTGCTTACATGTTACATACATACAAGACCCTTTACTCCCAAAGTATCCCCTTAAACATTACACACAGGCACCACCTTAGAGTCCACCACTGCCTCAGAGGCCACCCAGAAGCAGGATAGTGTGGACCACTGTGAGCTCTGGCTGGGTGAGGAAGCACATCTCCTATGCTGCACTTGCAGGGCAGAACTGCACCACGGAGGCACATACTGCCCTACAGCAGTGGAGGTGGAGGTGGGGGTTCTAAAACGAATAGGATGTGAGGAAAATGGGATTCCAGAAAAGGAGGCAACTCCTCCTGCGGGATTCCTAAGAGGTATATATTTCGGAGAGTGTAGTGAGGGGAAGAGAGAGTTATGGTGTCTACCTGGAGCTACAGCTCAGACGGATAGGAGGCGCATTGTGGGAATTGTTAAGGCAGCAAGACAAGGGGGAGAAGTTGATGTCAATATTCACCTAAGTACTAATGGCCTGGCTAGGAATGAGATTATGATAGTGCAGGAGAAGTTGGGGACATCTCTTGGGCAGGTAGCATCCTCAGTGACTTTTTCAGAGTTATTGAAAGTATATAGGGTGGGAGGGGGGAGGGGACAGCAGGACTCTTCACACCAGAAACTTTAATGTGTGGTTGAGGAAGCGGTGTGAATATGGGGGATTTGAATTTACTGGACATAGCTGTTTTACCTGGAGGGATATGGGTCTATATAAGGCCTATATAAGGCCCAGTTTATAGTGCGACTGCGATGCCGCACAGCGCCTTAGCAAGTATATGCAGGTCGTTGCAGTTGCACGACCGCAACGGTGCTGCAGAGTGGCATCGCCAGAAGAATTTTATTTCTGGCACGGCGGCCGTGTGACGTCAGCGGCACGTGAGCAGTTCAGCCAATGAGGCTGTTTGGAGAGAGAGGGGGGGGGGGGGGTGCTCCACACCGGAGGCGGAGGGTATCCGATTGCCACTTCTGCCACCCATGGAGCCACGACCAGCTTCCTTGCATCACTGCCACCCTCCCGCTCTGACGGCGGAGAGAAGGCGAAAACAAGCAAACTCTTGCTTTTATCATTTTCTGCTTCAGCGTGCAGCGAAGTCACGCCACGAGAAATATCGCCCAGTTTAATCAAATATTTGCACTAAGTTATTACAATCTAACACGAAAAGCGACTCCGCTGTTTCATTTTATTTGTCTCTATTGTCAAAATGTATGAACCACGCAGAAGAGCAGATCAGACTCTGGACACGGCGGCACAGACTTCAAATTACATTACACCAAAAATCCTAAAATTCCAGATAATGAGGTCTACATACAGCACGCGAAACAGTTTGTCTAGCTTTGTTATTTTATCACGCAGAAAGCTGACCAGCCATCTTTCATATCACCATATAAAGATGACATATATAAATAATTTCTTAACTCACTTTTGTGCCCTGACCTAGGGGTGGGGAAAAAACTGGAGGAGTATTATACATCCTATGTGACTAGCCCTGGAGGGATCAAAACAGTGTATGATGTTCCAGCTCAGCATGGCATGGTGAGTAATTCAAATGGTTGACATGTGGAGACTGATTGTTGACTGAAACTGTGGGGATATGTTTAATAAACTAAGGCTGTCTCACATTTTAATCTGGTCTGTAACTGTTACATAAGCCTATAATATACATCTTCTCTAACTGTGCATGCAATGTATTGTATATAATGTATACCCTGTTCACTTATGTAACTGTATTTATAACCATGTATTATTTGTCATATTGACTATGCCCAGGACATGCTTGAAAACGAGAGGTAACTCTCAATGTATTACTTCCTGATAAAACATTTTATAAATAAAATAAATAAATAATAGTCTCCCAGCGGAGTATCAGCATCAATACAGATTCCGGCAGCACCAAATGGGTTTACTTGCCATGATTAATTGTGTTTGATAAATCTGGTACCGTCTTGTATCCCAGTTAAAAAAAATAAAGACACTGGGTCCACCATAACTCTTCTAGTTACATAGGTAAAATTATGTGTAACATCCCTTCCCTCCTCCTCAGGGAGATATGTGTGTTAGGGGTGCTATGGTGCTATCTGTTAAGCTACAGGCGGGGCTGAGCCTCCATGCTTGGGGAGCCTGGGGGCTGTTGCAGCGCCTCCACCCATGAGGACCCCTGCGTTGGCTGGATAGCCCCTCACGGGAACCGGTATAGCTATTAGTATACCTCCAATAACCACAATCACAAAAAGTATGTACAGCCGATTTACTATGGTCCCATAGTCTCCTGATAACAAAATATACACAATTTGGTTATGACAATACAGTAACAGTATTCCCCAAAGTACTGAGGGTACCCATGGCACCTGGAACCCGATGCCCACAGAACAGTCCCACCCAAATATATGTGAGGGCAGTGCTACCCTCCCATGAAGTGTTGGTGCACGTGGTGGTACCTTCCTGGCTACTCAAGTACATCAGGGGATTTGTAGACGGGCTCCAAGTGTGGTCCCACAATGTGGGGGCCTCCAACACAATCCCCTTCTTGCCTTATGTCTGGTATTACCGCGGGCTCGATTCCACCAGGTCTGGGGAATCCTCTGCTGCGGTTCCGTCTGCTCCACTGAATCAACCGTAACTAAGGTGGTAAGTCCCTTACTATTGGCCAGCCCTACAATACATCCACTACCGTGTAGGGGAAACTATCTCGGGACTACGGGGAATGGGTCTGGCCTAGTCCAGGGGGGCTTTACTAGCTCCCCGGACACTACCTCTCCCTTCGCCGGCTCCGTCAGGACTGACCACGCCGTCTCCAGTCCGCGGAGGAAATCTGAACGACAGGACCTCCTCTTCCTGCAGCGCCAACTTCAAGATGGCTGCTGCCTTACACACAGTCCGTGTGTATGTGGCTGCACCAACCACAACATGCCGACACAGCTCACTAAACACTCCCACGCGACGGGACCACTGTCAGGGAGGAGGCAAGGGAGCGTACCCAGCCACACTCTCCCCCTGGAAAAAACCTCATCGTCCCGCATGAGAAAACATATTCACACAGTGCTCATAACACAACACATATAATGGAAAATATACAGTTGCATGAACAGTAAAATGTTTCCGATGCCAAACTTTATCCGTCCTTCAGAGTCCTTTATTCGGTACACCGGAATCCCAGGTAGCTGTGAATCCACCTCAAATGGGCTCTCTCTCCATCTGTCAGAAACTTTGTTTCCCTGCCACTCGCAGATTTCTCAGAAGGACCTTGTCTCCAGGCCGAAGCTCCCGATAACTTACCTTACAGTCATATCTTCATTTGTTATTATGGTTCAGCTTAGCAGTGGTCCCTTCTGCTTGCAGATATGCTCTTTGCAGGTTGATTTTCAGTCATTTAACATATTGGTAGTGTGCCACATTGGGTACTCCATCAGTGGTGATACCCAGATGGATGTCCACCGGTAGCCTGGCTTCTCTGCCGAACATCATAAAATATGGTGAGAATCCTGTGGACTCATGGCATGTGCAATTATAGGCATGCACCAGGTGCTCCACGTGCTTGCTCCAGTTTACCTTCTCAGAGTCTTTGTAACGCTTGCGCTGCCCTCAAGCAAGACAGGACCCCGGTACTGAGGTGGGGAAATATAGAACCACGCACCCACAGCAGCGGAAGCGTCCCTGGCAGGTGGATTGTCAACGTAGCCGGGTATGGGTTGGAGACAGCGGGTTAGTCCTGATACTTGCCAAGGTCTTGGGAAGAAGAGGTCAGAATTGTCAATGTCCGTTAAGCGCCGCGCGCGAGAGAAACGCGGTGCGTCGAGGAGGCAGAGCTAAGTTCCGTGGCAACCTAGAAGAGCTGCGCATGCGTGGGCACTCTGTAACAGAGCGGGGGTGCGCGCACGCGCTGGTGCCAGAGTGGAGGTCTGTGCGGTGACAGGTAAGGAGGGAACACGTCGCAAATCGTGTTCTCCGATTCCGTACAGTCTTTCAGGGTGCCCAACATGTCCAGCAAGGTCCGATTGAACCCTTCAGGCAAGGCATCACCCTCCGGGTGGTAGGGTGTTGTGGGGGATTTCTCCACATTAAGCAACTTCAGTAGCTTCTTTATGAGCCTACTCTCAAAATCACGGCCCTGGCCAAATGCATACGGTTCAGTAGTCAGCAATGGATTCAACATTTCTCCCACAATACCTTAGCCGCCGTGAGGGCCTTTTGGTCTTTAGTGGGAAAAGCTTTGGCATAGTGATTATAGTGGCAAGTGATTACTAGCACGTTCCCGATCCCCCTGGAGTCTTGTTCTATGCACAGGAAGTCCATACATACTAAATCCATAGGACCAAAACATTTCAGATGGCCCATTGGAGCTGCACGTGTAGGCAGTGTTTTCCTCCGGATGCACCTCAAGCATCTTCGGCAGTGATGCTCCACATCCTCCCTCATTTTTGGCCAGTAGAATCTATCCCTCAGGAGTCCAAATGTTTTATCTGCGCCCAAGTGTCCATGGCCATCATATAGTGACCTCAACGCCATATACTGCAGCTTTCTCAGGAGCACTAGTTGCCTCCTATACGGATGATTATGATAAGGAACCACTCGGTATAGCAACCCATTGTCCAATTGGAATTTTTCCCATTCCTTCATTAGGGGACCCACGGTATGTCCAGGGACACATTTAATTAAGTTAGGGTTCTTCTGTACTGCCCGCCTCAGGGGACCGCACTCGGAATCAGCCATCTGTACTTCAATAATATCCTTCCATCTTATATTAGGTCCTTCCGTCCTTGATAGTGCTTCTGGTTAGCAATACACCGCTGGGAGCGCACACCCCAGCGAATCCACCACTCGTAACTCGGAGAAGGCCACTTTTCCATACAAAAAGGCTGCAGTAGAACACATGGCATGGATCCTAGGACCCGGTATTTCCTCCAATTCTCCGTCTTCAGATCTGGGCTCCAACCCCGGCCTTCAGGACAGAGTGTCGACCCCAATATTCTTAGGCCCCGGTTTATACTTCAGGGTGAAGCTGTAATTGGACAGGGCAGTCAACCACCTGTGACCAGTGGCATCCAATTTAGCGGATGTCAAAATGTACGTCAGGGGGTTATTGTACGTCCTTACTTCGAAGGGTACCCCGTAAAGGTAGTCATGCACATGCAGCTTATCCACAATGGCCCACTTCAACGCCAGAAATTCTAACTTGTGAACTAGCTAGCTCTTTTCACTCAGGTTTAAGCTGCGACTCACATAGGTGACAGGCCGCAGCCCAATATGATATTTTTTTCCATTCGGCTGGTAGGGGGTAGTCTCCGAAGTCAAACTGTAGCGCAAGGTCACTGTCCGGTACTGCTACAGCATTCATGCTGTTTCCAGTCTGCGGAGGAAATCCTTTTCCTGCAGTACCAATCTCAAGATGGCCGCTGCCTTACTCACAGTCCTTATGTATGGGGCTGCACCAACCGCAACATGGCCGACACAGCTCACAAAACCCTCCCACGTGACAGGACTACTGTCAGGGATGAGGCAAGGGAAGGTACTCTGCTACACATGCATCCCCTAACACCAAAGTACCGATAACAATGTCATACTGTATGTTTATTTGATTTATTCTTAGAAATCGAATACTGTGCATTTATTTACTAGACTTTAAAACCATTATCTAATTAGCAGAAATAGCAACCACTGGATATAAAATCTTAACCCAAGAAATGCTGCAACATAAAACAGAAAGGAAGAAATAAACGTGGAAGTGTATGAAATGTTGCAAAAATCTGTGTCTGTGTGTCTGTCTCTGTGTCTGTGAGTCTCTGCGTCTCTCTGTGTCTGTCTGTGTCCCTGTCTGTCTCTGTCTCTCTGTGTCTGTATGTCTCTGTCTCGCTGTGTCCGTTTGTCTCTCTGTGTCTCTGTGTCTGTGTGTCTCTCTGTGTCTGTGTGTCTGTGTGTCTCTGTGTCTGTCTCTGTGTCTGTCTGTGTCCCTGTCTTTCTCTGTCTCTCTGTCTCTGTCTCTCTGTGTCTGTGTGTCCCCATGTGTGTCTCTGTCTCGCTGTGTCCGTTTGTCTCTCTGTGTCTCTGTGACTGTGTGTCTCCATGTGTGTCTCTGTCTCGCTGTGTCCCTGTCTTTCTCTGTCTCTGTGTCTGTGAGTCTGTGTCTCTCTGTGTCTGTCTCTGTGTCTCTGTCCCTCTGTGTCTGTCTGTGTCCCTGTCTCTGTGTTTCTCTGTCTCTCTGTCTCTGTGTGTCTCCATGTGTGTCTCCATGTGTGTCTCTGTCTCTCTGTGTCTGTTTGTCTCTCTGTGTCTCTGTGTCTCTCTGTGTCTGTGTGTCTCTGTCTCTCTGTGTCTGTGTGTCTCTGTGTCTGTCTGTGTCCCTGTCTTTCTCTGTCTCTCTGTCTCTCTGTGTCTGTGTGTCTCCATGTGTGTCTCTGTCTCTCTGTGTCTGTTTGTCTCTCTGTGTCTCTGTGTCTGTGTGTCTCTCTGTGTCTGTGTGTCTCTGTCTGTCTGTGTCTGTGTGTCTCTGTGTCTGTCTCTGTGTCTGTCTGTGTCCCTGTCTTTCTCTGTCTCTCTGTCTCTCTGTCTCTCTGTGTCTGTGTGTCTCCATGTGTGTCTCTGTCTCTCTGTGTCTGTTTGTCTCTCTGTGTCTCTGTGTCTGTGTGTCTCTCTGTGTCTCTGTCTCTCTGTGTCTGTGTGTCTTTGTCTCTCTGTGTCTCTCGTCTAGCCAGCCTACTTGCCACTTGAAAAGATGTGTGGCCACTAGATTTTCAGAGAGGGCAAGATGTTAGGCAACAATCCACTTTTATTAACACACTGAACACTTAACAACTTACAATCAAGTGCTGCTGCATGAGCGATAAGGATCCCACACCCGTCCGTCACTGCCACTACACAGACCTCCTCACTATGCACCGCGAGTCACCGCAGGATCCAGGAACCGGAAGTCAACCCAGTAAAGGACTGTATTTTTTGGATGACTATTGTCCCGGCTGATCACCGGAGAGTGGAGGAGCTGCGGGAGGAAGGAGCCCTGACAGACACTTGGAAGTGAACAGACGAGCGCAGCCTCATCATTTGTGGAACTGTGGCCTCTAGATTTCAATGTTATTTGCATCAGACCATTGTTAGTGATTTACAACATTCCAGTAATAAACATTGTTTTTGTGTTCTTTCTGTAGCCGAAAAGAAGAGGGGGGGGGGGGGGGATCCTCCGGCGCGGTGTTTCACTCAGATTTCCAGGACACATGCAATATAAAACAAACAGAGGGACCGCAATCAGGAAAGGTTAAATCACAGTAGTATGCTGGGAATGAGATATATAGGAGGCACACTTACATTGAAACACCAGAATCCACCTTAGGTGTAGTGTGTGCTTCTTAGTGTGACTTCAGGAAAAGGGAGAAAACAGGAAAAACATAGTATAATACTGTTTATTGAACAAAATTGATTAAAAAAGAGATTGCCAACTCACAAGCGGCCATTAAAAAATGGCATAGAAAGGAGAAGTTTTCAGTCTCTGCCGGACTTCCTCCCAGGTGGTTAGGTGTCCGCGTTGAGTCTGTCCCAATAGGTAGGATGGTAGTGCAGCGATGTGGGTGAAAATCGGGTGGTTTGCCCAGACTTGTGCACAGCCTGATCTCTCTCCCGTTCGTCAACCTCCTTGCTGCTGCTTCCACCTTCCGGCATGCGCATGCGCGGAAGGTGGAAGCAGCAGCAAGGAGGTTGACGAACGGGAGAGAGATCAGGCTGTGCACAAGTCTGGGCAAACCACCCGATTTTCACCCACATCGCTGCACTACCATCTTACCTATTGGGACAGACTCAACGCGGACACCTAACCACCTGGGAGGAAGCCCGGCAGAGACTGAAAACTTCTCCTTTCTATGCCATTTTTTAATGGCCGCTTGTGAGTTGGCAATCTCTTTTTTAATCAATTTTGTTCAATAAACAGTATTATACTATGTTTTTCCTGTTTTCTCCCTTTTCCTGAAGTCACACTAAGAAGCACACACTAAACCTAAGGTGGATTCTGGTGTTTCAATGTAAGTGTGCCTCCTATATATCTAATTCTCAGCATACTACTGTGATTTAACCTTTCCTGATTGCGGTCCCTCTGTTTGTTTTATATTGCATGTGTCCTGGAAATCTGAGTGAAACACCGCGCCGGAGGATCCCCCCCCCCCTCTTCTTTTCTGTGACAAATACAGAGGTTGGTGAATCACCTCTGAAAGAAACTCTGGCAGCAGGACTACACTCTATGAGGGACTGAAACTTTGAATCCATTTTAACACGGTTGGCGCAGTTATTTTATTTTTCTTTGTATTCTTTCTTCTTTTCTTGTAGCCGACTGATAACTATGGAGGTGCCTGTGGATCAACCAATACCAATTATATTAACAACTGCAATTACAATGGGGCCTACGAGGCTCTGAACCATATCTACGGAGGGCTCCAGGTAAACGGCACCTTGGTTGATTTAGTCTTGGTTACTTTGTTGAAATGAATAAAACACTTTCATACAAATACCCTTCTGTTCTTCTCCTTTCAGAAGCCGGACAGCTCTGCAGCACTAACTGGACAGGTATTCTGGACAGAAAAATATTTTGCACTATTGATGGGCATTAATAGAATTAGTTCTGCACGATAAGTATAGTATAATGCAAACATTTGTGATAGTCCCAATATGACCTAGACAAGGTCTCTCCACACTA